>NC_141080.1:36617558-36667558 GCF_041138505.1 Cibotium barometz | reverse complement strand
GGCAAGAGTAAGAAAACAAAGGATGAGGACCTCTTTCTTGACCCCCACAACCTCTATTGGGTGGGATTATAGCCTTTACAAGGATTGTGACCTGCTCATTCTCACCATCGATAACTCTTTCACTTACATTGAGGTGTCTGAAAAGCCTGCCTTTATGTCTCATCCAAACAAACCACCATAGGGAGGGCTCTACAAGGATAGCCTTTACAAGGATTGTGACCTGCTCATTCTCACCATCGATAACTCTTTCACTTACATTGAGGTGTCTGAAAAGCCTGCCTTTATGTCTCATCCGAACAAACCACCGTAGGGAGGGCTCTATAAACTAACACCACAACACCAGCACAACACAAATGTAGAGCACCAATGAACTCAGCTGCTATCCTGAGTTCTTCAACTGACATAGTCGGGCACCTCAAAAACCCTCAAATTAATCTGGGGTGACTCCACCAACTGTCCTTTGAGGTTAGTCTTGACCTCCCACAACTCTGATCTTCCCTCCTAACCCTTAAGCTGACCTTAGCTGGCAGCTTGCTGAGGTTGAAACAGCCTTTAGCTGACCTAGTCCACCATCCAGTCCCCCACAACCTATCCAACTGACATCAGAATGTCTCAACAACCTTGAGACAGAAAGAGAGAACACCAAGAAACAAAGGGATCCTCAACAAGATTATCCCAACAAAGCTCTTCAAGTATTTTCTTCAATTTCACAAGAACCAGTAACAAAGGGATCTACAGCCACACTCTGCAGACTTCCACCATCAAACATAGCAAAGAATTGTTGAGCAAGCTTTGGGCTGGTCCAAATTCTAACAAAGTTGCTATTCCTAGTGGTCCTAGGGCACCATAACTTCTTACAAGACCCTATATCTCATTCGCACCCTCTGCTCTGGGTAGACCCAAACCTCCTTAATATATTCCCACATCTTTTTCCCAAAAAAATAATGTCATCGCAACAACCTACAGTCCAAACAGACCAAACAACAAAATAATTCCAATAAACTTCCACATAGAAATTTTTGAGGCAATAGGCCCCATGAGTATGGGCCTATTGCCTCAAAACATTAATAAGTAAAGAAGGATTAAATCTAGCTCCACTCCAGTCATTGCTAGCTAGACTCTCAGTGATTACATTAAGTACATCTTTTTTTCTGAATCCGTTGTTACAGAATTTATTGATTAGTTTGGATATCTCCTCAAAGGCAACAAATGGGTTAGTTGAAGAATAAACAACAACGTGAAAGGGTCCAAGAATTGTTTTTAGGCTTTGGACAAAAGGATGGTTGCTTTTTCTTTTCACAAACTCAGAAGGTACAATAGGGAGTTTTTCACATTTCTAGGTATACCTCATCACAAAAATACCCATATAAGGGCTTATGAGGGAAAATTCGATATTCAAATAGTTAGTTTTAGTGATGAAAAGAGTGTCATCAATATTTATCCCATGAATCCAAGAAGGTCCTATTGAGATGAAGTTAGTTGGATAAGTTTCTTTGAGCAAAGAAGCAAACATAGGATAGTTAAGATTGAGAATATCATCCATGTATTGAAAGGAATGTGTGATGCCTTCTAGCATGGATTTGTGAACACTATCTGCATGAGATGTGACAAAGCAGAGTGGGGAAGGTTATGGCTAAGGGATATCTTATGGAATCCTTTCTTCTTTCTTTTCTCAAATATCATGTTGCACACCTTGTGTAGTATGTTCATGAGTCCCGTTTCCCCTATAAGTGGGATATTCTCATAGCATTGTGTGATATCTGTAGTGTAAATGGAAAGAATTTGGAAGCTTTAATATCATTTCGGTAGAGTTTCAAATAATCCAAAAGGGATTAGCCTGTATTTTAAGAAAGTTTTTAAGCTCTTGTTGCTTTATACCATAGATTTTATGAAAGTCCTCAAGTACCAAGTTAAATCTTTTGTAATGATAATTGTAATATCTGTAAAAATGCAATTACACGGATTAGAAATCCATCTGAATTTATTTTTATGGATTTTAAATGTAGGGACCAATACTGGTACCCTCACATTAGTCATATCAATATTCATATTTTGTAATTCTTCTTGTAGGTCATAGGCAATCTTGAATGGATGTCAATGAGTTTGTAAAACTCTTATACAGATAATCGCCTTCTATGCCATGTAGGAAAGTTTTTTACAAATGATGGATACATTGTTGGGTGCTTTATCCAACCCAATCACCATGAATTTGTCAAATAGTGTTTTTACAAGGTGTAAAAAGTCAGGATTAATCCAAGAGCTATCCTTTGACAGCCATGTATTGGGGATCCCTTTAATTTTTTCCATAAATAAGTGAGGCACAACATCTACAATTGCATTAAGTTGTGAAGACTCCAGTTGGAATTTACTCGCAATGTTTGCCATACTATTTAGTATAGCACTGATTGCCAAATGTGGACTTAGTGGTTCAGTGGGAATGTGATTTAACCCTTTGGAAAGTAAGATTCTAATATTCGTATCTAGAATAGATTTGTTGTGCACACATGTGAACCAAAATTAGAAAATTCTCTAGAATATGTAGTGGACTCATCACAAAAACATTGGGGCTCAGCATCATATCTTAAGAACTCATGTTTGGAAAAAATCTTCTTTAGACTAGCAGTATATCTCTAGCCTATTTTGACATTTAACAAAGCATCATGATTTCCTAAAACCAAGTCAAAAGCTGCAGTTAATACTCCTTTAGAGAGGCATATTCCAATAATTTATTAGTAAAAAGGCAATGTGATAAGTTATCTTTTTGCACATCATCCTTGGTACAGAGAATCCTTCTCCCGATGTGACTTTGAAATCTGTAAACACAAAGTCAAAAATGACATGTCTTGCAGATTTGGACAGGAAAACCATGCCTACAACTCTTTGAAGTAAAATATTTTGATCTATTTCTACCCGAGCTATAGCTAGAAGAGGGGAAGAGAAAAGAGGTAAAAGAACTTGGTGTGCCAAATACAGACTTGGGTTTCTTTCTAGAAGGAGATGAAAGGGATTCACTATCAATACTGTTGAAATGTCAAGCTCGTATACAGCTGGAGGATAGCACATGGGTGCTGACAGAGTAACAGTATGGTAGATGGATATCGTGTGGTGTGTTTATGACCGCGTCCAGCTGGTCATGTGTGGTGTGGACATTACATTAGGTTTACTTTGTAGTGTGGACATAACACTATGTTGTGTTCTCCTTTGTGTGTGTGAGAGAGATGATGACTATGGCTTCTCTCCTTCTTTATGATTGATGAATATGGATTAGGGTTTGCTTCTCTTTGTGTGTGCTCCCTCCTTCTTCTGTTTTTTATCATGGTATCAGAGCCTAGAGCTCATTAGTTGTGTTCTGAGAGTGAGTGAGAGAAGAGGGAAGAAGAAGAAGAAGCTGTGAAGATTTCCATTGAAGCTGTGGAGCAAAAGAAAACTGTGGAGCTCACCTCGGTTACAGATCTGAAGCTTGGCCTAACTGGTAAGAGTAGCAAAACTCCCTTGAGCGGATTGCAGGTGCCAAAGAGCAGGTTCAGTGAAGATTGAAGTGCATAAAGCAAGCAGAAAATTTCTGTTTTGAAGCTTTCATGGAAAGCTTGTGAATGAATGTATTTTGGCACATGTATTTGGGGAAATGCAAGCAAAGAAGTGAAGGTCTCATGTATTTGGAAGGGCACATGTACTAGCAACTCAGGAGCAAATCATTCATGCAAAAATTGATGCATTTCAAGTGATGTGTGAAGGAAAAATTCTGGTTTTGTGAACTTCTGCAAAACAGGGATCGATTGCGAAAGCTAGAGGAAAAATTGAGTCAAACCCTTCAGTCACATGTTAGCTTAGGTCATTGCTAAGGTGCTGGTGAAGTGAATGTGCAAATGCCCCATCCCTACAGCCCTCTGGAGCAGGCGGCGCTTTCTGGAGCAGTACCTTGGATAGTTTGAGAAGATTTTGGTCTAATTCACTCATTTCTACATCAAACTTGGTGCTTTAAAGCTTGGAGTGCTTAGCAAAAGTGTGATTGAGAGTTGTATTACATTTGGGGCAGATCATGTGATGTATTTGAAGCTCATTTAATTCAATTAGTAGAGATTTGCAGGTTTGCAGAAATGCTGTGCAGAAACAGAGCATCACTAATCAAGCCATTAAACCTTGTGTATTGCAAATTGGTCTAATTCCTTTAGTACAAGTAGAGTCCCATGAGTTGCTAAACTTTTGATTCAAAAAGTTTTGAATTTGGATGAGATTTGAAGAATCTATGAGCTTTTTAGTGACTGTTGGTCACTGACATATGCATAAATAAGCAAACCAGAGAGTCACATTTTTTATTGTAGCTCACTCAACTTGAAGAATTTGGTCATTTCCTCTTAGGAGCACTTGGAGCAAAGTATTGGGAAGCTAAAGCATACCTCAAGCTTGGATTTCAACAACTTTTTGAAGGATTAAGGATCATTCTTTGACTGGTTTTTTTACTGGTTCTCTGGCGAGAAAAAACCAGAAAATTTCAACTAAACTTTTTTGAAGTGTAATGCCTTGGATGGTTGAGATACATGCATTGGAGAGTGTTTGGAGGTAAATGTGTATGCAAAACACATATTTGAAGCATTTTACAAAGGATTGAAGTCTTGGACAGCATTTGCAAGTGTGACATTACAGGGTACATTTAGTACATTGTTTCGAGTACAATCTGTAAGCAAACATGGGAGATGGTCCGATACAAATTGTTGGAGAGAAGCTTGACAGAACTAACTTTCAAGTGTGGAAGTCTTGAATGAAGAGTTTTTTGAAAGGCAAAGGTTTATGGAGTCTCATGTCGGATGAAGACCCGGAGCCATTTCTACCTCCTCAACCAAATAATGCTCAGTTGGTGGCTCACAAGCAATGGGTAGAGCGGTCTTTGAAAGTGTTGCATTACTTTTCAATATGTGTAATAGATGCCTTGCTTATTCACATCCAAGATGCAGATACACCGAAAGAAGCATGGGATATATTGTGCCGAATGTACGAGATAGACACTGGTGCAAGAAAGATACAACTAAAGCAACAGATTCACAGTGTAACACGAAGGAATCGGAGTATACATGAGTATGTTCAGGAAATCAAGGGTTATGCAGATTCACTATCATCAATTCATGCCCCAATGGATGATGATGATTTGGTAGCTCTCACATTGCGTGGTTTAGGCCGGGAGTATAAATCTTTTGATACTTCCATCTCAGTAAGGTTGGGAGGAATGCCAGACTTTAATGAGCTTGTGTCATTGCTCATTGTGGAAGAATTAAAGCTTGGACTTGGTGGTATGAATAGTACAGGTGGTGCATCCTCATCCAGTAATGATGAGCATGCAAGGAATCAGGCTTTTTACTCATCTAGAGGCTCTCGAGGTAGGGGGAGATTTGCCCCTCGAGGCCGTGGAGGAGGACGTGGTTGGAATGACAGGTCTACTCAACCACAATCAAATCAGAATTTTCAGAATTCACAGTCATCATTTGGATCACGTGGAGGTCGTGGATTTCAATCCCATAGGGGGAGAGTTGGAACAGGTGCTCGTGGTAAAGGACGATGGCAAGGTCCTCAACAAAATTTGAATGGGATTGAATGTCACTATTGTGGCAAACTTGGACATATGGCAAAAGATTGTTACAAAAAGCAGAATGATGTCAGGAATGGAAGACCACAACATGGAAATTATGCATCTACTAGTAACAATGATGGGAGTTCAAATCATCTATTTGCAATGAAGCACATTATGGGGACAATGGATTCTCAGAATGCTGGAGATGAGTCATGGTATATGGATTCGGGTGCCTCAAACCACATGACATGTCATGGTGAGTGGTTTGAGAAGATGCAACCATTGGGTACAAATGGTTATGTGGTCACAGGAGATGATACTCAGCATCTTATAACACATGTTGGCAGTGTGCCTTTGAGGATGCATGATGGAAATGTGAAGAATATGTCAAAAGTGCTATATGTACCATCCATTACAAAGAATTTGGCATCAGTAGGCCAAATGGTTGAGCAAGGACTACAAGTAAGATTCAATGAGAATGGCTGTTTTGTGGAAGACTTTAAGCATGGCTGTAGATTGATTGCCAAGGGCAAGAAGGAAGGAAGGTTGTTCAAATTGGATGCAGGCATACCAGAATTGAGCTCAGCCATGTTTTCTAAAAGCAATGGGATTGTGCAAGACATTGATATGTGGCACAAAAGGATTGGACATGTCAATATACAGAGATTAAAGAACATGCAAACAATTGTCAGTGGATTTCCTAGATTCAAATATGATGGACATATGCATGTTTGTGAAGCCTGTCAGTTTGGAAAGCAGGCAAGGTTGAGGTTTCCTAGAGAAGGAAATATGAGTAACAGGCCACTTGAGATAGTACACAGTGATGTATGGGGTCCTGCACAAAACCCATCTATCAAAGGCAGTTTATACTATGTGACATTTATAGATGATTTCAGCAGGATGACATGGATATACTTTCTGAAAGAGAAGAGTGAAGTGTTGGAAAAGTTCATGGATTTCAAAGCTCTTGCAGAAAAGCAATATGGCTGTTGGATTAAATGTTTGAGAACAGATGGAGGTGGTGAATACACCTCAAAAGCTTTTGAGCATTTCTTGAGGAAGCATGGAATAAGAAGACAGTTGACTTGCAGGTATACACCTTAGCAGAATGGTGTGGCTGAGAGAAAGAATAGAGTCATATGTGAAGCGGCAAGGGCAATGCTCAATGAAAAGAGCATGCCAGATTACTATTGGGCAGAAGCATGTGCTACTGCAGTGTATATACTGAACAAAACACCTACAGCAGCCATTCATGGAAGCACGCCGCCAGAGATGCGGCTTACAGGTTACAGGCCAACATTGGACATCTCAAAGTTTTTGGATGCATAGCTTATGTACATGTGCCTGATGAAAGAAGAAGGAAGTTGGATCCTAAGGCAGAGAAATGTGTATTTGTTGGATATGCACAGGATCGAAAGGCATACAAATGTTATAATCCTCAAACTAGACAAGTGGTCATCTCACGAGATGTGGTGTTTGATGAGCTTGCTAGTTGGTACAAAGCAAAAGATGAGGGAGTCATTGAGTCACTTGAGGCAGATGTGCCTGCTGTGAACTTGCCACAAACAAGTTCTAGTTCTACTACTATGTCTCGGCCACCAGCAGCAGAAGCTGAGAGCGTTTTGCATTCTTCAAGCATTGAAACTAGTAAATTGGCCAGTAATATCCAAGTTCTACTTGGATGGGTGCTAGAAATCCTTTATTTGCAAGGGTCCATAGACGATGTGAAACCCCATTGATTCTACCTCCACCTACCAAATAGGTAAAAAAGGATAAACTTTGGACACCTTCGGCACCAATTATAATAGGCGAGAATCAATCATAGTACACATGTCAGTTTGGAAAGACTTAATAGCTTCTAGAGCCACTGGATCCCTATAAAAATATTTCATGTGAGGGGAACATTGGGTGTAGATGGAGTAGCAAGGAAAGAAGGTTCCAAACCACATTGCTTTCTTGAGAAATTTGAGATATCCGCTCCCACCGTAACAAAGGAGGTAAGATCAAAATGGTAAGTTTTAGTAAGCATAGGAATTTGTGATAATAAGTCAGAGATGGTTTGGTTACCATCATCCTTATTCTTATCAAGATTTGCAAGGACTCAAACCTAATAATTGAATGAGAGGAACTGCAAGATGGATCCAAGAGGGAACATCTCAGGATTGATAGATGACAGAATCTTGTTCTGAGCCTCTTCATCCTTTATGTATGCTAAGACATGTTGGCAAGCTTTCGACGCGGTATGTTCCATATCGGAATCTCGACACCTCATAGAAGTGGGAGGATCTAAAATCAAAAGAAAGTTATTAGATTTTGAGATAAGTATGAGATAGGGACTACCTTCAACCAACATGCATAGCAAAATTGCAGTGAGCCCTGATCTCACCCCAAAAGTAAAGCCACCTACTTGAAACCTATCAACTCATTCACACAATAATGATAGTGAGGAGAGCTAGACTTCTAAGGTCAAGAATATCAAGCTAGAGGTTTCATATATCTCCCATTTTAAAGAGATATATACTGTAGTTATAGTATGTGTTTTCAGTCATCTACATCAGCAGTTAGAAAAAATCCAAGAACCTTATCCAACTTGACCAATAAAAATGTTAAATTGATTATATAACAATATATTTGTATACAATAATTATGTTACAAGCAAGTGGAGCTAGTGACTCCATTGATTGGAAAATTTTATTGGTGTGTACAGCATAAACCCAAAAATATTTTGAGAGAATAGATCATGTTACCTGCATCCATCCAAACAGACACACAAAGAATTAGCCCGTGTGTGTCTTGCAAGTGTCATAGGACCTATCACGTGTTATAGATGTCACCCAAAATAGCCTATGGTTTATGCAGTAATGGGATCAACTCCCTTGATATGTCTAGGATATAGTATCATTCCAAAGTAAAGGGATAAATCAAAAATTAGAAGATAATTGGCTACCATGATTTCTATAAAGAGATCCAATATTGTTTCCTATTATATGAAAGACAATTGGATTCTCAGTAATCCCAAAGAACCAATAGATATCTCCTATCATATCAGTAGAAGCTAAACAAATTGAATTTATATGTTACAACTTATCAAAGTATAAGCACTCGGGTATCTCCAAAGATGATCCCTAGAAATACCATAACAATCCACATATGGTTCAGAGAATTGGTAGTCATGTTAATATCGTATTAGGAGATCTTTTTGCATAAATTTAGAAAGCCACCTAGATGTACCAAAAAATCATTGTCACTACATAGTAGTATTGTTATGAAAGGCATTCTAATAGCGGCACCCATGCAACCCTATTTTGACTGAACAAGAGAAGCTATATATATTCTTATGTGCACATGACATTCCCTCCTCTAATTAAACCGAGGGTTAAACCCTAAGATTGGGAGTTACATTGTAAAATTCTTCCACCTATATCAAATGTACCTGAGTCCTAAACAATAAAGTTTCCAAAGTCATCATTATGTGAGCTATGATACATATATTTATTGAGAATAAACATTAAGTACCACCATCCATGCATGACCGGGTGTAAAGAAATGATATTCCTTACATATAAGCCTATTAAAAACATAATGGGCATTGTAGATTAAAGAAAAAGTAGTGCACAGCCTAAATTATCTTATTGGTGTTTTGTCAATCCTTGTGAATGAGAGATTGGGGCATAATTAGCTAAGGATAGATTTCCATATGCCTAGATCAATCAACATCACATGCTAAATTGTTGGTGCAATCATAAAAGATTACGAGATCATTACCACAGAAAAACCAAAAATATATCATAATTGATATTGATTTCACATCATGAGCCATGCAAAACCATAGTTAAAATTTCAGAAAAAATCAAAAATGCTTAACAACACCCGCTGGGTATTGTAACCTGATATTCAGAGGAAAAAGCTATGTATAGCTTTGTAACCTCAATGTATGTATATTAGATTCAAATACTCAAACTTGAATGTAGCATAAAGACTCAAACTTGAATGTAGCATAAATACTCAAACTTGAATGTAGCATAAAGACTGGGAAAACTTTCCAAAAAAACCTGATACTTAGGCTCGATTGTGGCATAAAAACTAAGAAAAAGTTTCCAAAAAAACCAAAAAATATATATTATCCGAATTTGGATGTTCCTTCACATGTAGGATTCCACCAAAGGTCATCATCCATTCATGCAATACAAGTCAAAAGTTTCCACAAACAGTCTAAAGCGTATGCAATATGGACAAAGCATAATACGGGTTTCCATAAGGTCATTAACCCATAATTTTGAACTAAGCACAGAGTTTCCCACCGACAGTCATCAAGGGACTCAATAATAATAACTAGTATATGTGAGGTAAATCCATATGAGTTACCTGAGAGGAGAAACTCCTAGCTGATGCTAGCACAAGAGACATGGCAAACAACCACAAGACACGGGCTAATAAGTGAGTGTATAAGCATTGACCTTGCTTTGTTTATATAGGTAGAGCCGTATGCTGCCAATTGCCATCAAGCTGCCAACACATTTGGAGAATCATAAACCATAACCAGCCTTCATCGACTCCTCATCAGTGCATATGCAGGGTCATAAACCATAGTTAGCCAAAGTCGGTGCTCAGCACAAATGAAGTCAGGCGAGTAACTTTGCATGCATTAGATTAGGTATATATTATTATTAGAAAGACGTCTTATGTGGAGAGATCTGAAATAGGTGATAGTTATGTGAATCAAACACCCAAGGTTTCACACCACGAATAGGGGATTCACCAAAATTAACATGTGCATGTGAGTGTGTGTGTGTGTGTGTGTGTGTGTGTGTGTGTGTGTGTTTATGTGTGTTTGTGTGTTCATGTGTGTGTGTGTGTGTGTGTGTGTGTGTGTGTGTGTGTGTGTGTGTGTGTGTGTGAGAGAGAGAGAGAGAGACAGAGAGAGAGAGAGAGAGAGAGAATTCTATGTGTGGTGGGAGTGCGTATGGGAGAAGAAGAGTGTGTGCTTGTATTAGTACAGTACGTGTGTGTGTATGTGTGTGTGTGTGTGTGTGTGTGTGTGTGCATGTGTGTGTGTGTGTGTGTGTGTGAGAGAGAGAGAGAGAGAGAGAGAGAGAGAGTTTCAACATTTGAGTGAGTGAGTCACTATGGGTGCATGTGTGCATGTGCATGCATGTCTATGTGTGTGTGTGTGTGTGTGTGTGTGTGTGTGTGTGTGTGTGTGTGTGTGTGTGTGAAGAATTGTATGTGAACCTAACACTAATCACTTATTACATCATGTAACAAAGTAGTTTTTGCATCCTACGAGTCGTTACCACCAGTGTCTGGCTTCTACAAGTTGTTGCCACTAGCCTCTGCCTTCTACAAGACCGTCTCTCTGCCTCTTACAACCCGTTTTGCCACACATGTAGAGCTCTCTTCATGACCCACTGATAGCCATCGCCTCTGCCATGTAATGCCTCTTACTACCATTTTCCCTAGCCTATCCTCGTACCCTTCTACCTCTAGACAACCTCCTTCTTGACCCCACACCCTCCCTCTTCCCTCTATGCTATCCAGCCTTCCCACCCTTCCTACCTACGTTGCCCCACCCACCCTAATGTTCTCAACCTTCCCTCTCCTACTGACCCACCCTAACTTTGCTCCTAACATTGCCAACCCCCACTGACCCAAGCCCACCACCCTACCTATCACCTCTATCTGTCATCACCCAACCCTCTCCTACTGACCCACCCTAACTTTGCTCCTAACATTGCCAACCCCCACTGACCCAAGCCCACCACCCTACCTATCACCTCTATCTGTCATCACCCAACCCTCCCCCACTGACCCAAGTACCTACTACTCCTAATGCCATCCTACCCACCCCACCCACCAACCCAAGCCCCCCCCACCCCAGTCAAGTCCACCCTCCTAACCCCACCACCCCACCCATTGAACACTCCCACCGGCCTAATCCCACCACTCTACCCACCCCGTCAACTTGCCCCCACAACTGACAAATCTCCTCCACTGACCTAATATCTCTCCCACCCACATTCCCACACCTCGCTTTACCTCTCCCAACTGACCAAAGCACCCCCTCTACAACATTAGAAAAAAAAGTTTTTTCTAACCAGTGAACAAAAGGATGACCTTCAAGCACAATCGGTTTTTATTGAAAAAATGCATAGATTAGTTGGTTTTATAACTAAAACTTCAGTCAAGCCTAGGCAAATTTATAGCCGGTTTTCTCAATTTGAGACATAAAAAATACACCAAAGGATGGTTTCTTTCTGACACTGCGCCTCTATTTTTTCTTCCTCCAAAAAAGGAAGAAGAAGCCTACCCCTTGAATTTTTCTAGACATCCCCTCTCTTGGTCTTTTTTAATTTTTCCGTCTTTTTATATTTATAAGTAGGTGACCCGTGCGTTGCTGCGGCATAAAGTTGTTGCTTATATGCATATGTACATATATGTGTGTGTATGTAAGTGTGCATATGTATATATTTGCAAATGTATGTGAGTGAGTGTGTGTACATGTGTATTTTTTATGTGTGGTATGTGTTTGTATGCATGTGTGTGCATATCTATATGTGACTCTCTCACATAGACGTATATCTATGTCTCTCTCTCACAGAGGCATTCTCTTTATGTCTCTATACGTACATAGATACAACCCTCTCTAGCACACATTCACTCTCTCTTCTCACATCCATCTTGCATACATACTCTCTCTCTCTCTCTCACACACACACAACCCTTCACGCATATATGTGTGGCTGTGTTTACGAGTACATATGTGTATGTGAATGTGTTTATATATAATAGTATTAATATAATATTATTATATATTTCCTATATGTTTGATTTATATATCATTATTATAATATATTATTATATATTTACTATATATATACATATATATATATGTCTTTAATTTTCTTATTTAAATTCATGTATTGTATATATAACATTATATTATAATATATTAATATGGACTTAATATATTTATTTATTTAATATCCTTACTCGTTATATGTTTATATATTATTATTATATATATTTATATTTCATACACTTATATATTATATATCTTTATAGTTTTATATCATATTATTTATTTTAATTTTATTTTCTTAACTTACCTCTACACTCCTCTCTCTCTCTCTCTCCCCTTCCCATATGTGGCCTCCACTCCTCTCTCTCTCTCTCTCTCTCCTCTACCCCAACTTGTGGCTCCTTTCCTCCCCCATCAGACCCCCTTCTCTCTTTCCCCTACCCGAACACTTGACCCTCTTCTAAATGCCACGTGTCCCCTCCCTCCCAAAAGCTCGTGCTGCATAATAGATAGTATACACACACACACACAAACATATATATGTGTGTGTGTGTGTGTGTGTGTGTGTGTATACATATACACACACACACACATATACATACATATGTATGTATGTATGTATGTATGTATGTATAAATGTAAATAAAAACACATATATATTTCTTATTAAATTTAAATTTAAATTAGATTTTATTAAAACCTACTTTTATTCTCTATCTCTCTCTTTTCACCCTCTCCCTTTTTACATCCACCTCTCTCTCTTTCTCTCTCTCCCCCAAGGCCTACCCCCATCTCACTCTCTCTTTGTCTCACTCTCTCTCTCAAACACACACATGCATGCATACTCTCTCTCTCTCTCTCTCTCTCTCTCTCTCTCTCTCTCTCTCTCACACACACACACACACACACACACATGTACACACCCGCACCATGCAGTGATGCAAACACACTCTCTCATACATAATAGAAATTCTTTGTCTCTAGCTCTGACTTTCTCTCTCTCTTTCTCACTCACTCACACACACACTCCCTCTCTCTTCTTACACACACTCTCTCACAAATAAAATCTCTCTCTCTCTCTCTCTCTCACACACACACACACATTAGGACATTTTGGAGGTCATTCGTAGGGCCTTGTAAGAAAATGGTCGATTCTTATTTTCTCTCTCTAGAAAAAATCTTGAAATATTAAAATAAAGAGAATGTAAAAGTCATAAAAGTGTAGTCTCTGAGAGAGGCAAATTTTCTCCCAGGCGGCCATCTTAAAGTTCTTTGGAACCTTCTTTGAAATGATACATTCGAAACTGCAAGAATAAGGTTAGTTGAGGAGGATATTATTGCACGGAAGATAGTTTGGAGGGAATTAGAACCTTCATCTCCAATTTCAAAAGACAAATACAAGCCTTCTCTCACCACATAACCAGTCCTGTTCTTTCACTCTGCATCATATAGTATACTTACTCATTTCTAGAACACTCCAATGGAGAACAACCATGTACACACTCATTCTATTGAAGAGTCCAATCATGAAAGCATTAAGAGAAAGTACCATCTACACATTGATCTAGATAGTGCATATGTGCCCATTTAAAAACGCAAAAGTGGACAACTATTGCTCTCCTCAGATGTTAAGGTTCATATGAGGTTGTCGGGGAAGCAACACATGGACCTTTGGTGTGATGGCTCTATCTATCCTATTGACCCCTGTACTGCTTCACATCCTCCCTTTTCGAATCCCACAACTCTCTTACGTTTTGCACATGATGGTGCCACAAGCTTACTAGGATATTGCAAGTCAATTTCTTACATACAAGAAAGAGAAAGGCATTATTCATAACACTTAGAAAATGAGCTTCTTAGCTTGTCTGGTGAATGCAAGACACAGAAAGTTAGATTGGAAGAACAAGAATGTCAAATCAATAAACTAAGAAGTGACCTCCGTAAATATAGAGAAAAAGACACAATCATTGGACGACGCATACGGAAAAGAAAGCTCAAAAACATCAAGAACTTGAGGCTTGGTTCTGGAGGCCTGAAGAAGAGAATCCAAGCCATAAGGTAAGATTGCACTAAATGCATTCCCATTCACATGTCTTTTGTGTTAGCAATTAGTGCTATTTTATTTGCTGGGCTTCTTTGGGATTTACATGTTCTCTACGTTAGTAATGAGTAGTGCTGTATTTGTAGGGTTGTCATACATCTTGACAAAGAGAATATTAATCCCAATGTCAATCCAGCAAAGCAACTAAAACCATCGTGACATCAAGAATGGCAAGAGAAATGATAAAAGAGAAGAAGTTCAAGGTAGTTCAACGAGATATAGTTGATGAATTTGTAACCAACAATACAGTTTTAGCTGTAGATATTCAATATGCCATGGATTCAAGTGGAGTCAGTTGTAAGGGTTATAGTGCCATCCAAAAGTCAGTGTGATCCCTCCTTGAGGCCAAAGGCATTAAAGCAAAGCTACTTCCAACACCTACAAAAGTTTGGAGACATAGGGAGGAATTAAACACAGAATAGCTTCACTATGTTGGTCACTCATACCACATTGTAGAAGAGTTTAAGGAAGAAGGTGGCAGCATATTCTACAATGAACACAACAATATTTTCATGGACTTGGAGCTCTTGCAACAGTGAAAGATCCCTGCCCCCTCTGCACAACGAATTTGGGGGTGCTAGCAGCAAAAGTAGCACTTCTTGCGTAGGGCAAAGCCTCTCACTCGGGGCCTCGTCCCCCACGGATATCCGGACAAGAGACTAATCCCTCGGTTCTTCCAAAACCGAACCCGGAAAAACTTCCCTTGCCCGAAAAGCACAGGTGATTCCTCCCCACAAGATAGTTTTATTCTAACGTAGTCAAGAGTCTTAACTAACTAAACTGATCCGATCGGACTCGTAAGTCACATGGTCAGATCAAGGAAAAGACTTGCACTTGGATCAGAGACCAACGCTTTTTTCCTCATCGAGAGGCACATCCATTGATTCTTTTCTATAGAACAAGGACTATCCAGGATTTACTTCATCTATCGTACCATAACAGAATTGAGTCTCATTTTAGGGATCCGTCAGTCCAGTCTAACCCCATCTAGTCCCATGGGTTAGCCAACCACCCAACCACTGTAGTGATAAGATCCATTTAAGAAATTGGTTATGTTTTGTCCCGTGTACGAGGGAAAAGAGTTCCCAGGCCCCCTAGCCAGCGCTTCATGCAATCTTCAAGATAGTCACACCACTTACACACCCAATATGAAATTGCCTGTTTCATAGATTCAGTTGTTTGAAATTGCATGTTTCACAGATTCAACTGTCTTTAAAACAATCTTTTAATGAAACCATAGTATCACTAATTATAATCCTCCAAAATACCCGGTTGAATTCTAATTTCCAATCATTCCTTCATCAGTGTACCTATGACATCATGGGCAACCAGAATGCTCACCAGCTGTCCACTCATCAGGGGTCTTTTCAATAGTTCCTAGCTCATAGTACCCGGAAATATATTCACTTATAAAAATCCAGATGGACTCTCCGTTGAAGATCAGCAAGATCAACCAACAGATCCATATAAAAGAGCCATGGACTCATCTGTTGAGGACCAGCAAGGTCAAACAACCAGATCCATGCCCGAGTTGAGAAAACAACTCTAACACCTTGTTCCATTTTTCTTCCTCAACGCACATGTGGGTATCTTCGGCGACCCAGAGCCTGAGCATCGTATGGTCAGCACCCTCTAGGATCCTTTACAGGTCACCTAGCGCTTCACTCATAGGCCGCTTCCTTGGTCCCTCATCCACCATACCAAAATCTCACCATTTAAATCAAACCAAGGCTGGTCAAGACCTCGGCCGAGACCTTGCTATGCGAGACGTCCTCCATTGACTCTATGTTAGCTGTTGCAACTTTATCACTTAGGTCTCCACCACGACCTCATTCACAAGATGGTCAAAATTCTTCCCTAGCATTCTTGACATAAAACAGTCATTTAAAAACAAGTCATAAATACAGTTTCTAATGAACTCTCATCTTTTCACATTGTTCCACATCATTTTCCGTTATTCCACATTCTTCTACATCAGTTCACATTTCTTAATCCACATCCAATCATATGTATTACCATCATCCTTCATCCATTCTCATCCAATCACATCATATTACGTCTTATCACATCTATCCACATCTATCCTCATCACATCTCATCCATTCTCATCTACCCATATCCACATCACATCACATCACATCCATTCACATCTCATCTCATCCATTCACATTTACCCCGATCCACATCACATCACATCACATCACATCCATTCACATCACATCTCATCCATTCACATCTATCCCGAATTCACATCATATCACATTACATCCATTCAAATCACATCTATCCCGATTCACATCACATTTCATCACATCCACATCACATCTCACCCGTTCACATCTATCCCGATTTACATCACATCACATTACATCCACATCATATCTCACCCATTCACATCTATCCCGATTCTCATCACATCCACATCACATCTCACCCATTCATATCTATCCCGATTCACATCACATCACATTACATCCACATCACATCTCATCCATTCACATCTATCTCGGTTCACATCACATCACATCTCATTTATTCACATCTATCTCGAGTCACATCACATCACATCTCACCCATTCACATCACATCACATCACATCCATTTCACATCACATCACATCACATCCATTCACATCTATTTAGATCATGTCACATTCACATCCATTTACATCACGTCACATTCACATCCATTCACATCTCATCACATCTATTCACATCCATCACATTCCCATCCGTCGATCACATTTATTCTATCCACATTACATCACATCCACATCATATCTCATTCATTCCATCCACATTACCATCTCATTCATCCACATACACATCTAGTCATCCACATACACATCTATCCACATCCATCCATACATTCACATTCACATCCATATAGATTCACATCATATCACATTTCATCCTCATCTCATCTCAGTCACATCCACATCCCTTTACATCACATCACATCTCATCCACATCCATTTACATCGCATCACATCCTTTCACATCCCATCCATTCACATTCATCACATCACATCCATTCATATCCATCATATTCATTCTCATCACCATCCCATCACATACATTCTATCTACATTACATCACATCCACATCTATCCACATCATATCTCATTCATACACATCCCATCTCATTCATCCACATCCATCCAGTCATTCACATGCACGACTATTCACATCCATCCATTCGTTCACATTCACATCTATCACTTCACATCTCATCACATTCATATCCGCATCCATTTACATCACATCACATCTTATCACATCCACATCCCATTCACATCCATCCATATCACATCCACATCCTTTCACATCCCATCCATTCACATTCATCACATCACATCCATTCATATCCATCATATTCATTCTCATCACCATCCCATCACATACATTCTATCTACATTACATCACATCCACATCTATCCACATCATATCTCATTCATACACATCCCATCTCATTCATCCACATCCATCCAGTCATTCACATGCACGACTATTCACATCCATCCATTCGTTCACATTCACATCTATCACTTCACATCTCATCACATTCATATCCGCATCCATTTACATCACATCACATCTTATCACATCCACATCCCATTCACATCCATCCATATCCCATTCACATCCATTCACATCGACATTTATTTACATCACATTCTTTCAAATACACATCCACATTCATTTACTTTACATCTCATCCTTTCACATAACCTCACATTCTCATCTCATCATTCACATCTACATTCATTTACATCACATTCTTTCACATACACATCCACATCCATTTACTTTACATCTCATCCTTTTATCATAAAATAAATTTATCTAAAATAAAATATCCATTAATTCCAATATGCTAAGAATTCCACTTTTCCCATTTAAATGATTGAATTCCAAATGTCATGGAAATTCCTCTTTTATCATTTAAATTTTTTCATGCATAAAATAAAATTATCTAAAATTTCTCTTTAAATTTAAATAAAATATCCATTAATTCCAATATGCTAAGAATTCCACTTTTTCCATTTAAATGATTGAATTCCAAATGTCATGGGAATTTCTCTTTTATCATTTAAATTTTTTTCATGCATAAAATAAATTTATCTAAAATTTATCTTTAAATTTAAATAAAATATCCATTAATTCCAATATGCTAAGAATTCCACTTTTTCCATTTAAATGATTGAATTCCAAATGTTATGGGAATTTCTCTTTTATCATTTAAATTTTTTTCATGCATAAAATAAATTTATCTAAAATTTCTCTTTAAATTTAAATAAAATATCCATTAATTCCAATATGCTAAGAATTCCGCTTTTCCCTTTAAATGATTGAATTCTAAATGTCATGGGAATTCCTCTTTTATCATTTAAAGTTTCTTCATGCATAAAATAAATTTATCTAAAATTTCTCTTTAAATTTAAATAGAATATCCATTAATTCCAATATGCTAAGAATTCCACTTTTCCCATTTAAATGATTGAATTCCAAATGTCATCTAAATTTCTTTTTTATCATTTAATTTTTTTCATGTATAAAATAAATTTATCTGAAATTTCTCTTTAAATTTATATAAAATATCCATTAATTCCAATATGCTAAGAATTCCACTTTTTCCATTTAAATGATTGAATTCCAAATGTCATGGGAATTCCTCTTTTATCATTTAAATAAAATTACCATAATTTCTTTTTTTATTAATTATTTAATTATACATAAATCTTAAAAATTAGTTTTCCATTGAATGTGATGAAAATCATTCTTTTAGCGTAGGATGACCAATCCTAGAATATGGTAGGAAGTCCTCTTTTCATGTTATGCATAGGAATGAATTATGTATCAATTTCTTAAAAATTTTGCCATAGCTCTGTTGCTATTACTGATAATTTTTAGTATTTTTGAAAAGAATAAACTTAGTAATACAATTATGATAGTATAACTATCTTCTAGATTTAAATCCAATTTATGGATTTAAATTATAAGATTACCATAATTTTAGAAGCATAAAAGTATAAAAAGCCACTTTCTTAACCTCTAGCTTCACAAGCCTAGAGTTTGATTTGTTAATTGAGAATTTATCAATGAGAAGCATCATTTGAATAGAGAATTGGTCATAGGAATGACCATTCTTTTGGGGAGAGAGATAAACATAAAAGCATCCTAATTAAGCATAAATGTAAACTTTTCTTAATTATTCATTACATTACAACTCTTAAGAAAAGCTTGATTTTCATTATAAACACTTAATTTAGAAACTTCTCAAGCTTGAGAGAGGGGTTGAGAAGTAAAAACATTGAGAATAGGAGAGAAAAACCATAAAATTTATACTTTACCTCTTGTTTTTTATTGCTTCTCTATCTTAGAAGAAGCCCCCAACCAATCAATTGGTTAGTATATTGAGAAGAAAGCTCCAAGGAAGGTTGAAGAGAGAGAGAAGTCCCAATCTCTCCAAAATGTAGAGGATTTTTAAGGGATAATAGAAAATATCATTATTTTAATGTAATACTAGCATGGTATAGTTCACAGATTTTTTCACAAAAGACTAAGGATCTATTTATAGGTGAGGGAGGCCTCTAACCAAGTCCAACTGGGTTCTAGATTTTTTTAGGTTCAGTCTGGCTAAATTTGGACAAGATTTGGACCTAGTTTGGCTCCCTTTTGATTTGGTTTGATCCAGGAGAGAGGAGAGATAAAAATATCACAAAGTAATATCTCATAGTTTTTAACTAATAAACCTTGTACTTAGTCAACTATTCATCTTATGTGAGCAGTTACTCATTTTTGGGTATTTTCTTTTATTCTTTGGATTTATCTCATCTCCACACTTGGATTAATCCTATTGGTCCATAGGAACCTTATTTGGATCTCATCTCCACACTTGGATTAATCCTATTGGTCCATAGGAACCTTAATTGGACCATAATCCAAATTTTTTTGAAAAATCTAGACCCTTAGGCTAAGGTCCTTTATACACATTTTCAATTAATTCCAATTGCACATTGGAAAGTTCTTTTGGGTTTCTGTTTCAGGGGAATCTATTTTAGACACACTAGGAGGATTTTTATATCCAAAAATATCTCAATTTTGGATTACCTCTCTCTAGACATTTTCTCTCTTTCTAGCATTTGATCCACCATAGCTCATCACATTGCTATAATTTTAATAGTATTACCATCCTCCTTCATCCATTCTCATCCAATCACATCATATTACGTCTTATCACATCTATCCATATCTATCCTCATCACACCTCATCCATTCTCATCTACCCATATCCACATCACATCACATCACATCCATTCACATCTCATCTCATCCATTCACATGTACCCTGATCCACATCACATCCATTCACATCACATCTCATCCATTCACATCTATCCCGAATTCACATCATATCACATTACATCCATTCACATCACATCTCATCTATTCACATCTATCCCAATTCATATCACATCTCATCACATCCACATCACATCTCACCCGTTCATATCTATCTCGATTCACATTACATCACATTACATCCACATCACATCTCACCCATTCACATCTATCCCGTTTTTCATCACATCCACATCACATCTCACCCATTCACATCTATCCCGATTCACATCACATCCACAGCACATCTCATCCATTCACATCTATCCCGATTCACATCACATCACATCTCATCCATTCACATCTATCCCGAGTCACATCACATCACATCTCACCCATTCACATCAGATCCATTTCACATCACATCACATCACATCCATTCACATATATTTACATCATGTCACATTCACATCTCATCGCATCTATTCACATCCATCACATTCTCATCCCATCACATTCATTCTATCCACATTACATCACATCCACATCATATCTCATTCATTCCATCCACATTACCATCTCATTCATCCACATCCATCCAGTCATCCACATACACGTCTATCCACATCCATCCATACATTCACATTCACATCCACATAGATTCACATCACATCACATTTCATCCTCATCTCATCTCATTCACATCCACATCCCTTTACATCACATCACATCTCATCCACATCCATTTACATCGCATCACATCCTTTCACATCCCATCCATTCACATTCATCACATCACATCCATTCATATCCATCATATTCATTCTCATCACCATTCCATCACATACATTCTATCTACATTACATCACATCCACATCATATCTCATTCGTACACATCCCATCTCATTCATCCACATCCATCCAGTCATTCACATGCACGACTATTCTCATCCATCCATTCGTTCACATTCACATATATCACTTCACATCTCATCACATTCACATCCACATCCATTTACATCACATCACATCCACATCCCATTCACATCGACATTCATTTACATCACATTCTTTCAAATACACATCCACATCCATTTACTTTACATCTCATCCTTTCACATAACCTCACATCTCATTCTCATCTCATCATTCACACATCCACATTCATTTACATCACATTCTTTCACATACACATCACATTCATTTACTTTATGTCTCATCCTTTTATCAAAAAATAAATTTATCTAAATCAAATATCCATTAATTTCAATATGCTAAGAATTCCACTTTTCCCATTTAAATGATTGAATTCCAAATGTCATGGGAATTCCTCTTTTATCATTTAAATTTTTTCATGCATAAAATAAATTTATCTAAAACTCCTCTTTAAATTTAAATAAAATATCCATTAATTCCAATATGCTAAGAATTCCACTTTTCCCATTTAAATGATTGAATTCCAAATGTCATGGGAATTCCTCTTTTATCATTTAATTTTTTTTCATGCATAAAAAAAATTTATCTAAAATTTCTCTTTAAATTTAAATAAAATATCCATTAATTCCAATATGCTAAGAATTCTGCTTTTTCCATTTTAATGATTGAATTCCAAATGTCATGAAAATTCCTCTTTTATCATTTAAAGTTTTTTCATGCATAAAATAAATTTATCTAAAATTTCTCTTTAAATTTAAATAAAATATCCATTAATTTCAATATGCTAAGAATTTCACTTTTCCCATTTAAATGATTGAATTCCAAATGCTATGGGAATTCCTCTTTTATCATTTAAATTTTTTTCATGCATAAAATAAATTTATCTAAAATTTCTCTTTAATTCCAATATGCTAAGAATTTCACTTTTCCCATTTAAATGATTGAATTTTAAATGTCATGGGAATTTCTCTTTTATCATTTAAATAAAATTACCAGAATTGCTTCTTTTCTTAATTATTTAATTATGCATAAACCTTAAAAATTAGTTTTCCATTGAATGTGATGAAAATCATTCTTTTAGCGTAGGATGACCAATCCTAGAATATGGTAGGAAGTCCTCTTTTCACGTTATGCATAATAATGAATTATGTATCAATTTCTTAAAAATGTTTCCATAACTGTGCTGCTATTACTGATAATCTTTAATATTTTTGAAAAGAATAAACTTAGTAATACAATTACGATAGTATAACTATCTTCTAAATTTAAATCCAATTTATGGATTTAAATTATAAGATTACTATAACTTTAGAAGCATAAAAGTATAAAAAGCCACTTTCTTAACCTCTAGCTTCACTAGCCTAGAGTTTGATTTGTTAATTGAGAATTTATCAATGAGAAGCATCATTTGAATAGAGAATTGGTCATAGGAATGACCATTCTTTTGGGGAGAGAGAGATAAACATAAAAAGCATCCTAATTAAGCATAAATGTAAATTTTTCTTAATTATTCATTACAACTCTTAAGAAAAGCTTGATTTGCATTATAAACACTTAATTTAGAGACTTCTCAAGCTTGAGAGGGGTTGAGAAGTGAAAACATTGAGAATAGTAGAGCAAAACCATAAAATTACACTTTAGCTCTTGTTTTTTATTGCTTCTCTATCTTAGAAGAAGCCCCCAACCAATCAATTCGTTAGTATATTGAGAAGAAAGCTCCAAGGAAGGTTGAAGAGAGAGAGAAGCCCCAATCTCTCCAAAATGTAGAGGATTTTGAAGGGATAATAGAAAATATCATTATTTTAATGTAATACTGGCATGGTATAGTTCATAGATTTTTTACAAAAGACTAAGGATCTATTTATAGGTGAGAGAGGACTCTAACCAAGTCCAACTGGATTCTAGAATTTTCTAAGTTCAGTTTGGCTGAATTTGGACAAGATTTGGACATAGTTTGGCTCCCTTTTGATTTGGTTTGATCCAGGAGAGAGGAGAGATAAAAATATCACAATTTTATTGAATTAAAAACTCCACCACACGTGTAAAATAGGCACCTACCTCAAAGTCTCCCCCCTCCTCATTTTTTTTAGTAATATCTCATAGTTTTTAACTAATAAACCTTGTACTCAGTCAACTCTTCATCTTATGTGAGCAGCTACTCATTTTTGGGTATTTTATTTTATTCTTTGGATTTATCTCATCTCCACACTTGGATTAATCCTATTGGTCCATAGGAACCTTAATTGGACCATAATCCAAAAATTTCTGAAAATCTAGACCCTTAGGCTAAGGTCCTTTATTAACATTTTCAATTAATTTCAAGTGCACATTGGAAAGTTATAACAAGGTAAAACAGGATCTTTCTTCTATTTCAGAGAGGGGAATAATTTTAAGAATAGAAGGGGAAGATCTTACACCTTTACACCTCAAAAGTTGGAGGGAGGAATCTTACATCCTACCCCACTTAAAAACGCGAGATGTCCTCATCTCACAGTTGGAAGACAACTCTTTCCCTTAAGATCCAACTGATTCTAGGGTTCCTTATTATAGTCAGGTCAATCCAATAGAATCATGGGATAAATATCCCTTCTAACAGAAGAACATACAGAACTCATTATCAGATAACAATTTATTTAGAACATATCATTCATATCCTTAACACAATAATGGTCCATTAAACCGAAAACTCCATCTGAACACTCCTCCACTGGAATTTCAGTTATGCAGGTTCTCAAATTGTCATCCTTCAATTTGAGCCACTGGGTCAAAGGTTAACAGCAGCAATTTGTCAGCACAATCCACTAATCTCGTAGTGATTTGGTGAAGTCATTATCGCCATTTTTGTTATTAACATCATTACTGGGATTCGTCCCATTCATTCTCATTGTGGTTTTATTAACATCATTACTGGGATTCGTCCCATTCATCCTCATTGTGGTTTTATTAACATCATTACTGGGATTCGTCCCATTCATCCTCATTGTGGTTTTATTCGACTTATCTCCTTTCAACCAGAATTCACAAATCATTATCTTTCAATCAGAATCCAAATCAACTCATCAATTCTCAACCAGACTTCTAAAATCATATCAACCAGCATTCGAATTCATCATCTGGATAGCATTTTTGCTTATATTTTCAAGGTCTTAGATTTACTTGTATATACTACCAGTAAAGATCTGCAGTTATACCCTCAGTATATACGAGTAGTCACGGTCCTTGGAATTATAAGGTAAATACCATCATGTCTAGGCCTCAAACAAGTCAGGGATTCCATACAATTGCGGTACTTCCATCTGAAGACCCAATTACTTAATGAATCGTTATTCTGAATATCAATTTGTACGAATTTCATCACACAATTACAACCTTTTACTGGTACTTCATAAAATTTTAACATTTCTAGCTTCTCGGTTGATCCACTTTAGCCAATTCGCTCTGATACAGCTGAAAGATCCCTGCCCCCTCCGCGCAAAGAATTCGGGGGTGCTAGTAGCGAAAGTAGCACTTCTTGCATAGGGCAGAGCCTCTCACTCACGGCCTCGCCCACGGATATCCAGACAAGAGACTAATCCCTCGGTTCTTCCAAAACTGAACCCGAAAAAACTTCCCTCGCCCAGAAAGCACGGGCGATTCCTCCACGAGATAGTTTTATTCTAACGTAGTCAAGAGCCTTAACTCCTACTACAGTAGGTTGGTCTTTTTGTATTGACAATGACAAGAGGGAGCAATATGCTGAAAATATTGATGCATCACTAAGAGGAATACACAGGCTGAGCTGGACTGAGGTACAAGGAGCTCTACTATCAGTGGCACATACATTATTAGGACAAAAAAAGAGTAAGAAGAAATGCACCAATGGGCTCAAAATGGTGGAATGGTCCCCTTTTTTTGGGCATGGAAAATTTTCCCGATTTCGGTTTTCAGAATGACCACCAGCTTAGTTCAAGAAGTATGATGAAATAATTATCTGTTTAAAGATAAATCTCAAAAATTAAATAATCATAAATCTATTGTCAAAGTTAAGCTGACAAAAATCTCCTTTTGTCAGAGTCATGTGGCGCACGGCCCATGCAAGGCAACCGGATCCTCTAACCGACGAAGAGTTAGATCGAGATGTTCGAAAAGCACTGCATAGATCCCAACCTGGTCCCTTCAAGGATGAAGGGGAGCAGTTAGGTGAAGTAGTGGAAAAGTGGATTGAGGCTATGGAAAATCAAGGCATGAAATTTGCCTTGGGGTTTTGGTTGAAATACCAAATCACGGCTTGCGTAAGTACTACTAGACATTTGCTTACCAATGACTTCCCCAGTTTGTTTTCGAGGACGAAAACTCTTTATCCTGTAATGGCACGTCGAATTGCCCGTAGCGGCGGTCGAGCTCGATCGGACATGTGGGAGAAATATGCTAATTACTCCATTGACAACAGGTACTTACTTTACAAGGGTAGAGTATGTGTACCAACTATTGGTGACTTTCGGGCCCAAATTCTTAAAGAAAGTCATGATAGTCCAAGTGCGGGTCATCCTGGGATTCAGAAGACCTATGCACTAGTTAAAAGAAAGTTTTATTGGCCTAGTTTGTTTAAGGACATCCAGACTTATGTGCTGAAATGCAGTAAGTGCCAGGTCAATAAACATGAACGTCTTAAGGTTGGAGGACTACTCCATCCGCTGGAAATTCCTCAAGGGAAATGGAAAAGCATTTCCATGGATTTCATTACGGGTTTACCCAAGACGAGTCGAGGGACTGACTCGGTGTGGGTGGTAGTGGACAGGTTAACTAAAATGGCAAAGTTTATTGCCACGAACAAAATTGTAAAAACGCCAGAATTGGCAAAACTCTTTATTGAACATCTCTACAAGCTATATGGCCTGCCCGCAGATATAGTGTCCGATAGAGATAGAAAGTTCAACAGTCATTTTTGGAGGGAAATCTTCAAAAAGTTGGATACTACTCTGAGTATGAGTACGGCGGACCATCCGGAGTCTGATGGTCAAACAGAAAGAGTTAACCAAATTCTAGAGGATATGTTGCGCCGTCTAAGGTGGGGGCGAAGATCCCCACGACGGCCAGCCCAGGCGGCGGCCAGCCTCGGTGGCCAGCCCCGGTGGGCGGCCAACCCTTAGGCGGCCAGCCCAGGCGGCCATGCCAGCGGGGGCGGCCAGCCAAACGGCGGTGGAAAAATGGGCGGGCGGGCGGCCACGCCCAAGCGGCGAGGGTCGGCCCAGCCCGTTATTTTTTTTAAAAAAAAGGCTCTTTCCAAACAACGGTACACCCCACGAAACAAACCCAACACGGCCGTCGTGCCGTGTGGCCGTAGTGCCCGTTTTCCACGAAAGAGACCCACCGCACATGGCCGTAGCGCCGCGTGCTAAGAGAGAGACAAATCCCACGGCCGTAGTGCCGAGTCCTTCGAGAGAGAGCCGTTCTATGGCCGTTGTGCCTAGTGAACACGTCTATGGCCGTAGCGCCAGCCCGAGTTTATGTACACTACATATGTCGGATCCGATACTAACAACAACCAGGCTCGTCTGGAGTGAGATACTACTCACTATTGCCATGTAAAACCTTATTAAATCCTAGGAATGCTCCACTCATTCCCCAGGGGTCATACGACTTATAGGGTTTACACGCACATGAACTTGTAAGCAAAATAGCCGGTCATGCAATATTACAATTGCTTATGTAGGAAAGTTATATATTTTCCAAATTCATATGGTACCAACTAAAATGTGCTCACAATCGCACACTTATGTTGAACATAGGCAAGACTACGCTTGCAAAATGCTATAGGGCATTCCCCATGCATGAAACTGTCCAACCAAACTAGTCTTACTGCTAACCTTTAGATTTAGAGCACTCCGGAACTAAATCACTCTGTTAGCACTAGTACACCCTCATGGTCTTGCTACCTAGAGCTTCTCCGAACTCTGTAAAACTGGGTTTTATCCCAACTTATGGCTATATTTGGTAATTTTCAAAGTTCAAATTTTATCTTGCACACTTTATCACTACAGACAAGTGTACATACAGACCTACCAAAGAGTCAAGTTACATGCACAAGCCTTGGCGTCCCATTCCACCAAGACTACAATCGATTCCGTGAGAATTTGATGTCCCATACTATCAAATTACCACCAAACCAATTGATGTGACATATAAAAAGACTCTTTCCCCCCTCGAAAGATCACCACAAACTCTCGAGCAGTGGGATGTCGACGTATGGCAATAAAAAGAAAAGAAAACCATGCTAGTAAGTTTAAGAACAGTTCTCTTCGTCGATCAACTTCTATAAGGGCATCGAGCATTACATCTCAAGACTACACCCCTTCAGATTTACCTTTGATTTCTACAAATCAATCCTAAATCTGCTATTATTATCTAGGCGTCTGCTAATCCCTCTGATTAGTACTCCTAGATAAACCATTCAATTGAGTACTACTAGCAGCACTGCTAGCCCCTTTATCCCAAGTAATACACACCTTAGGGAATTCTTGAGGGAAAGGAGGGATATCCTCAAATATCACATAAACTCGAATAGTTGTGTGAGTCCAGACAATACTTGAAGGGATGTGTCTGGTAATAGCAACAAAGAGTTGTAAGTGATTGGATGTAACTCCAGACACCCGTAGTGGTGCAAGAATCTTTATCAAACATCTCCACATACTATATGATCTGCTCGCAGCAGATATAGTATGGCATAAGAGATAGGAAGTTTGACTGTTATATTTGAAGGGAAATTTTCAAAACTTATATTTACTCTGAGTTAGAGTCGAGTTTAACCATCCGTAGATTGATGGTAGTTAGAAACTCAACAAGATTCTAGAGCATATGCTTGTGCAAAGATGTTACTCTAAGAGAGAAAGTATCTCTCAACTTTGGAACTAATCCTTGTGATGCATGATTAGATTGGCTCGAGTTTATTTCTCCTATGGCCATAGAGCTTTCCAAGGAGAAGTTTTAACAAGTTGGTGATGCAACATGGTAGCGTAGTCTACAAATATCTAGTAGCATAGTCTAAGAACTTGCTCTACTAGAGTGCTCTCCAGTACATTAGCTTCTGTGCTAATGACATGATGCAAAATCAAGGCATGAAATACCCAATCACGGCTTGCCTTGGGATTTTGGTTGAAATACCAAATCACGGCTTGCATGAGTACTACTAGACATTTGCTTACCAATGACTTCCCCAGTTAATGGCACGTCAAATTGCCCGTAGCGGCGGTCAAGCTTGACCGGACACGTGGGAGAAATATGCTAATTACTCCATTGACAATGGGTGCTTACTCTACAAGGGTAGAATATGTGTACCAACTGTTGGTGACTTTCGGGCCCAAATTCTTAAAGAAAGTCATGATAGTCCAAGTGCGGGTCATCCTGGGATTCAGAAGACCTATGCACTAGTAAAAAGACAGTTTTATTGGCCTAGTTTGTTTAAGAACGTCCAAACTTATGTGCTGAAATGCAGTAAGTGCCAGGTCAATAAACATGAACGTCTTAAGGTTGGAGGACTACTCCATCCGCTGGAGATTCCTCAAGGGAAATGGGAAAGCATTTCCATGGATTTCATTACCGGTTTACCCAAGACGAGTCGAATGACTCGGTGTGGGTGGTAGTGCACAGGTTAACTAAAATGGCAAAGTTTATTGCCACACGAAGAAAACTATAAAAATGCCAGAGTTAGCAAAACTCTTTATTGAACATCTCTACAAGCTATATGGCCTGCCCACAGATATAGTGTCGGATAGAGATAGAAAGTTCAACAGTCATTTTTGGAGGGAAATCTTCAAAAAGTTGGATACTACGAGTATGAGTACGGCAGATCATCCAGAGTCTGATGGTCAAACCGAAAGAGTTAACCAAATTCTAGAGGATATGTTGCGTTCTTATGTAAGTAAGAAGCAATTAAATTGGGAAAAGTACTTGCCCTTATTGGAGTTTGCCTATAACAGCTCCAAACACTCAACGACTGGATTTACACCATTCATGTTAATGTATGGATTCCAGCCAAAATCTCCGATGGCTTTAGGCCTAGAAAAGGAGAAGATTCAATCTGTCAAGGATTTCCTTGAAGATATGAATGATATTCTCAGAGCCGCACGTGAGAGCATTCGTCGTAGCGCTCAGGATCGCGCTAAAACTTATGCGGATAAAGGACGAAGAAAGGTGACCTTTGTAGAAGGTGACTTTGTATTCCTCAAGGTTCCTGCGCAGTCAGAAACCATGAAAATGGGAAAGTGTGATAAACTTTCTCCGAGATATTGTGGTCCTTTTAAAATCCTTAAGAAGATTGGGGACGTAGCATATAAACTTGAGTTACCGGAGAGTTCTCAAGTCCATCCTGTCTTCCATGTCAGTAAACTGAAGAAATCAGTTCACGGGTTAGAGAACGCAGTTTCTCCAGAGATTCTGGTGGACTTGATAGAGCCACCAAAGATACCACATAAACCTGAAAAGATTCTAGAGTATCGTGATAGACAAACCCGAAATAAAGTGTTAAATGGACAGATAGGGATGAGGAGGTGTCAACCTGGGAACGCCGTAGTGCAATTTCCAAAAGGTTTTCCCAGTTTGTTTTTGAGGACAAAAACTCTTCTTAAGGGGGGGGTAATGTCACGTAGGCTGTAACGCCTGTGAGACCGACGGCAAACCGGATGGCTATATCCGGGGTTCAGTGGGAGATGCGGAGTCATGGGTGGCCAGGCTAGTGTGGATGACAGGCCACACACTATATAGCCTGGGGGATGAGGGGCAATCCTCATTCTTCCTCTATGGCTGGGTGGTGAGCCAGAGGCCGTCCCCTCTTGTGGTAACGCCCATAGCGGCGTTACGAGCATGTAACGCTTCCATTGGATGTGCTCTTCATGTTCATAGATCTAACTTTAGGATTTGTAATTCCCTTCGAACATACACATGATCTAATGCCCAATCATGCACCAATTTGGATTCCCTCATGAAAGGTCTACCCAAGATGATGTCGTATGAGTCTAATTGGCATTACAACAAATGTATGATGGTAGGAAAATGAAAAGAGCTCGAGTTGTACATTCTTCAATAGCCCCATGGGTCTTGACGATGTTCCATCTACCATTTTGACAATTATATATGGTTTTTCCCAAAACTCCCAACATCGTTTGGTAATGATGTTGATTGCCGCTCCTACATCTAGGATAGCCAATGCTTGGTACCCATTATGATGAATTGGAATTGTAGCATTAGTGTTGTCACTCTCATAATATCGCCCAATTGATTGACCGGTATCTTGACGAATCTATGCATTCTTACCCCTGCATGTTTTAAGTTTCTTTCTGTTAGAGGTGATTGGGTCTCCTCTTCAATGGACATTGGATTTAATCCTCCCTTTACCCATTCTTTTATGTCTACCCACAATGTCGATGAACTACGTAACAACTGTCTCAATGGCATTTGGATGAGACTGGATAGTACGGCTGCGAGGCTGCCTATGTCTCTTGGCTCTTTGGCAAGTGAGGACTCCTTCCATGTGTGTGTCTCATATTCACCCCTAGGGAATGAATGAATGGACACATCTTGCTTAGCCTCCTCAAACATCCTTGCCACCATGAGGTCACTTTGAGTTCCTCCTTCAGACTCTTCTGAAATTGGAGTAGGCACATCCAATTTTGTTTCCCTTATCAGCTCATTTCTTGGATACATTGTATCCCTGGCCCAATTAGCCCTTAATTTGGCTTCATGAAGTCGTTGGCACTCTTCCACTAGGTCCCTAACTTCTTCAAGCTTTCTCATCTCTTCTTCAGTATTTGGGTATTCACACCAATCCCCTTAGGGGTTGCTGGTCTCTCTCTTTGTGCCTCTTGGGTATGCTTATCTAATTTTGGCACTTGATTGCTCTCTTCCGTTGATTTGGTGGATCCATGTCAATGGTATCTTCTTTGGACCCATCCTGGATTGTGACCATGGTGTCACCTTTACCCATTTTCACTCTCCTCCTTCTTCTAGTTCTAGAGGTTATGGCACCTGCTAGGTTCTTTCCTTTGTCCCCTTGTTTGGCTTGGGCTCATGTTAGGACATTTAGTGTGGCATGATATTTCTAGGCTGCACACTTATGGTCCTGATAGTGGCCTTGTTAGAAGTGGAGGCAGAACCACTGGCACAATATGGGCATTCTTTGATCAAATTATCAACCCCACACTTAGTACAAGTATTGGCATGTCATTACATTAGCTAAGTTTGACACACATGAACCACATTCTTGTTAGGACAGTCTGCTATTTGATGAGGTCCACTACAACCAAAACATTGTAGTGGCCCCCTTGTCATATTTGAGTTTATGTCTTTACCTTTTCACTGTACCATGGTTTGGAACACTGGTACTAGCGTGTTATTTTGTAAGACATAAAATTCTGGCACAATCTATGCGGCCTCCTCATAGTACTCACTATTGATTTCTACCTCATGCACGATTTCACCCTCATCCGATGGCTCCTAAATCAACACTTGGTTAATTTTAGCATGTGATCATTGTGGTGGTAGAATAGGTGGAGGCGGCAGAGGCGACATGTCATGTATCTAGAACATCCCTCTTGGTAAATAGGATGGGTTTACAACCAAAGTGAGTTTCACTTGTGGTGCTGGTAAGACCAGTGGCATTCTGGGTGCCGGCAGTTGTGCTACGGTTTGGAATCTCGAATACCTACACATGAAAGTGTCAATGAGCATAATAGAGTAGCGGCCTTACTCTTAATTGAGGGCATTGGGTAGAGTGTGATGACTACCAAAGTCCTAAACCATCTCCAAAATAACATACATACTGGTCAAATAACCAAAAAGGCTACCAAAGTGGTATTAAGATACCACACAATTCATTATTCATGCCTTGTGAGTGATACTTTTCTTCTCATTCATGCCATTAACTTTAGTTTGGTCACCATTATTCCATGTGGTAGTCCACACATGAGGCTCAACAAATTAGGGCGTGATAATGTCACTTTGTGAAAGAGAGTGTATGTCTTAGCATATGTTAGAAGAGGCTTCAAGTACCAAGTATACCACTAGAGAAAATTGGTAACAGCCACTCTCCTTCATATCCTTGGGATATGTTCATCAGCACCTTCATGTGAACATGGTTGATGTTGAAGCAAGTTTTGGTTTCAACAAGTGATAACCCTGTGAAGCATACCTGCACAAAATATCTACAAAAAAAATTAAACTAATGAGATCTTGTATGCTTTACAAAGTATAAATGCCAATGTGTATTTTTCTAGAGTCATGTAATGGAGCTAAAATTGAGCTTCCATGAGATCTTCAACGCTCACCTCAAGATACTAGGCCATTACTTGTTATATCTCTTGAGCTTAGAAGACAGAAAAGAGGCTACTTCTATTGCCAAAATACACTCCACCTTTGAGATTTCTACCTCAAATTTGTCAAATCCACATCATCGAAAGATCGTTATTTGTCTCAAAATAAAATTTATTTCACCCTCTTGAACAAAATAAATGATACTTATAATATCTTTTAGTGTACCTTCTATATTCACACACACACACACACACACACACACACATTTGTTATTTTAGCAAAGTTGCACACACACACACAAAATAAAGTATTTTCTTCTCACTCAATATGTTTGAGCTTCTCCATCGTAATTTGGAGTTTTCTCTATTGTCCTAGCTATATGTAAAAGAACATATTGCTTCATCCCATCTCATGTAACTTTCCACATGTGCAATCATAACCTTTATGCCATTGAGACCTCTTAGCTTTTTTGCATGTGTGCATATGAGTAAGTGAGTGAGTGCATATGTGAATGTGCATGTATGAGTCCGCATACATGAGTAAGTGGGTGGGTGCATGTGTGCATATGTGAATGTGGATGCTTGTATGCATGTGTGCACACATGAGCAAGTGAGTGGGTGCATATGTGAATGTACATGCATGTGTGCATAAGTGTGCACGCATGAGTAAGTGGGAGGGTGCATGTTTGCACACATGAATGAGCGAGTGGGTGCATGTGTGTGTACACGCGTGTGTGCAAGAGAGATTGTGTGCATGTGTGTGTATGCGTGCATGTATGTAAGAGAGAGAGAGAGAGAGAGAGAGAGAGAGAGAGAGAGAGAGAGAGAGAGAGTTTCTATATGTGGAAGAGTGTGTGTGAGAAGAGAGAGAGTGTTTATAGGTTGTATGTGTGTGTGAGAAGAGAAAGAGAGAGAGAGAGTATATTTGTGTGTGCGCGCGCGTGCGTGTAACCTCATTGCTTGGAGGGAGTATACACGCAAGGAAAAGTGATAGACTCACAAACATACATCAAGATAAACACACACATTACTCATTGTGTTTTAAAAACATTGAGACTACACTTATTATCGAAAAAAGGGATGAAAAAAGGAGAGGCATGCCGCATAATCCACACACACACATTTCTCAAAGTGTACATAGGTACACCAATCTCAAAACTCAAACATAAATACTCGAATATCAATATTCCTCGTCTCATTTGGGAGAGTACAAAAGAAGGTGGAGGGGCTACAGAATATTTACATTATCGATACAAAACAAGAAAGAAGATGAAGCACTATGAGCTCAAGGAGAATTGCCGACACACCTTGTGCTCAAGGATTATTCTCACGCAAATCAAGTGGAGTGTGACATGAGCTAAATATCTTTTATTTGAAATTTAATTTACATTTAAAGTGATTGAATTATTAATAAAAATCAGCATACATTAAGTATCTTGTCTTTCTATTTTGCAAAAATGTTCATATACAACATAACATGAATGCATTGTTATTAATTATCTTAATTGATTAAACTAATTATTTTCTTGATAATTATAATTAACATCTGAATTATTTTCAAATTAATTATTTCATTAGCATTGTGTGATTGAGTACCATAGTCATCATCATTATCTTTCATTGTGATTGTGATTAAGTACTATCTTTAGGTATCGTCACATAAGTATATGTGTCTAAAGTACTATCTTTAGGTATCGTCACATAAGTATATGTGTCTAAAGTCAAAAATTAATAAAGAATTGTATCACGCAATACACAACATTGAAGAGAAAAAAACAAATCTATTATCACATAGTCATTTTGTGCATCTTGCATATTCTTTTTACATTGTGATTGTGCATTAAATTCAAGCTCGTGATTGCTTCATTGCTATCATCATAGTGTTGATTGTTTGTATTCATGAAAGTTGTTTCATTCTCTTGAGAGTACAATTAATTACCAACACCATGCATACCGGTTCAGTTTTGCCGAGATTACTATTCTTGCAAGAGCATTGCCTGGGTAGCTAGGGAGCTACCATGTGGGTGAGGAGGATGGTGCCACGTGGTCGAGTAGAAAGAAATAGTAGATTCTAGGGCCATGGTTCGCGTTAATTGGACTAGTATTGCACCCGCGCATTGCTACGGGTGTGGCCGACCAAGGTTGCAAAAAAGAACTATTCCCTCTCTACAACCATCTCTCTCTCTCTCTCTCTCTCTCTCTCTCTTTCACACACATACACACACACACATGCACATGCACATGACCCTATCCCTCTCTCTGTCACGTACACACACTCTCAAATGTTGAAACTCTCTCTCTCACACACATGCACACACATATACACACTTGCTCTCTCTCTTTCTCTCTCTCTCTCTCTCTCTCTCTCTCTCTCTCTTTCACACACACACGCGCGCGCGCGTGCGCGCACGTATGCACACATACACACACACACACTCTCTCTCTCTCTCACGCACACATGCACATATGTAAATATATAGTATATACAATATTATGTTTCAGATACATATACCTATACATAGACACATATATACATGTATTTAAAAATATAAATACAAACATCGACATAATTTAATTAATTTTGATTAAATTTTAATGTGCAGAGATGGGTGATAAGCTGTGGTCACTTTTAAATATATAAATAGACTCTATATCATACACACATCGAAACACACACACACACACACACACACAAACATATATATATATATATCTATATATATATATATATATATATATATATATATATATATATGTATATATGTATGTATATATATATATATACATATATATATATATATTATATGTATATATGTATATATATATATATATATATATATATATATGTATGTATGTATGTATGTATATATGTGTGTGTGTGTGTGTGTGTGTGTGTGTGTATGTATAAATGTATAAATGTAAATAAAAACACACACACACATGTATACACACATATACATATATGTTTTCTATTTAATTTATATTTCTGTTTATATTTTGTTAAAAGCTACTTTTTATTCTCTATCTTTTACTCTCTTTCTCTCTCTTTTCACCCTCTCCCCCATTACATCTCTCTCTCTCTCTCTCTCTCCAGGTTTGCCCCATCTCACTCTCTCTCAAGCACATTCTACACATAGATGCAGATGTGTATGCACATGCATGCATACTCTCTCTCTCTCTCTCTCTCTCTCTCTCTCTCTCTCTCTCGCACACACACACACACACACACATATGTACACACCGCATATACACTAATGCAAACGCACACTCTCTCCTCCCACACAAACTATCTCTTACGTGTAGAAATTCTCTACCTCTCTCTCTCTCACACACACACACAACACATAACACACACATGTACACACCGTACATACACTAATGCAAACGCACTCTCTCTCCTCCCACACAAACTATCTCCTACATAGAAATTCTCTGCCTCTCTCTCTAATGCACACACTATCTCTCTCTTCACGCACACTCTCACATAGAAACTCTCTCTCTCTCTCTCTCTCTCTCTCTCTCTCTCTCGCACACGCACGTACACACACACACACACACGCTTAAATAGATTTACACACACATATATAATTTTTAATTAATTAAATTTTAGATTAAATTTTAATGGTAGGGATGAGTGGTGAGGTGTGCTCACTCTCAAATAAATGCATCTTACTTGTAATGTCTCTCTCTCTCTCTCTCTCTCTCTCTCTCTCTCTCTCACACACACACACACACATGCACATGCACACCCTCTTTCTCTCACACACACATGCACATGCACACCCTCTTTCTCTCACATACACATGCACACACTCTTAAATGTCGAAACTCTCTCTCTCTCTCTCTCTCTCTCTCTCTCTCTTACACACACACACACACATGTACACACACACTCTCTCTCTCTCTCTCTCTCTCTTACACACACACACACATGTACACATGCACATGTACTAATGCAAACACACACTCTCACACATAGACTTCCATATTCTCTGTGTGTTTCTCTCTCTCTCTCTCTCTCTCTCTCTCTCTCCTCCACTCACACACACAAACACACGCTATCTCTCTTCTCACACACACTCTCACATATAGAAACTCTATCTCTCTTTCTCTCTCTCTTACATACATTCATGCACACACACACACACTTCTTTCTCATGCACATGTGCACTCTCTCTCTCTCTCTCTCTCTCTCTCTCTCTCTCTCTCTCTCACACACACACACCCACCCACCCACCCACATGTAAATATATATTATCTATAATATTATGTTTTATTATATTTAGAGACGTATACCTATATATACATGTGTATTTATAAAATAAATAAACACATATTCACATATATTTTTAATTAATATCAAATTTTAATACATGAGGATACATGGTGAGGTGTGTTCACTCTTAAATAAGTGTATCTTATATACAATGTCTTTTGTCTTCTCTTTTGCATACATATGTGTGATTGTGTGTGCATATACACGTATGTGTGATTGTGTAATGTCTTCACGCATGCATGTGTCTTGATTGTGTGTATTTGTTGTGTGTGTGTGTGTGTGTACATGGTGTGTATGTTTTTATTTATGTGTATCCATAGAGCGAGTGCCTACACGTACGTATGTGTTGCATGTACGTATGTGTGAGCATGTGAATATACTCGTGTGTACATGTATGTGTGTGCACATGCAGGTGCATATGTGTGTGTGTGTGCATATCCATGTGTGTGCACATGTACTTGTGTATGTGAGTGTATTTATGTGCTTGTGTGTATGTACAAGCTTGAGTATGTGTGCAAGTGTGCATATCTCTATAAGTTGCATATGTGTCCATGCGTGCGAGTGTGTGTATGTGTGTTTGTATGCGTGTGTGCACGTATCATGTGCTTGTGTGTGTGCATGAACATACATGTGTGTGCGTCGACATACACATAAATCTATTTATATATACATGCTTACATACCTATAGATACACATACATACATAATATATATATACGCGTGTGTGTATGTATATTCTCTCTTACACATGCACATAATATATATATGTGTGTGTATGTGCAAGCTTGAGTATATGTGCAAGTGTGCATATCTCTATATGTTGCACGTGTGTCCATGCGTGCGTGTGTGCACATATCATGTGCAAGTGTGCATATCTCTATATGTTGCACGTGTGTCTATGCGTGCATGTGTATGTGTGTTTGTATGCGTGTGTGCACATATCATGTGCTTGTGTCTGTGTGTTGTGTGTATGTGTGTGTGCACATGAACATAAATGTGTGTGCGTCGACATACATATAAATCTATTTATATATACATGTTTACATACCTATAGATACACACATACATAATATATATGTGTGTGTGTGTATGTATATTCTCTCTCTTACACATGCACATAATATAATATTAGAAGATATGTGTATGTGTGTGTGGAGGAGGGGGGAGGGGTGGGCAATTTGCTTTCTAATGTATTTTATATATATATATATATATATATATAAGAAACTCATTCAATGAGTAAATGGTTTAATGGTGACAACTAATTGTGAGCCCCAATGCATCTAGGCGTGTGGGAAAGAAACTCCCAAACACTTGTCTTATTCTCTCCTTTCTCCTTTTCAAAAATCCTCCCTCTCCTTTCTTCACTTAAAGGGGTGGGCACTCTTCCTTTATCTTGTAATAGATAATAGATAGATAGATATAGATATGTTTTTCTTTTTATTTAACATAAGCATCCACTAACGGTGACTAGAACCTCTCTCATTCAAGGCCAGGAGAGAATGCACTTGGGCGGGCAAGATTGAAAGCGCCCACGGTCTGTAAAGCCCCTCGGGTGTGGACTCCTTTTTTAAAGTAGAGGGAGAGGATGTTGATTTTTGTAATGCTCGCCACACAGCCATGCCACTTCCAAGGTATCTTGGTAGAGAGCACGCCTGAGCTTGAACTTGCTTGCTATGTTGCTCTCCGTCATTCCCCCATTTTGCTGCAGCACGCTCACCAGCCACTGCTGCCACCCTGTGAAGGCCTCTGCTGATGATGCTGCCGCCTCCATCTCTCGCAAGCCCTGGTTGTCGAGAAAGCCAGGAGTATCCAAACCAAGGGCGATGATCTGAGATAAGTCAGGTATCGTGGAGCCTGCGCCTGCAACCACGTGTGCTCCCACTTTGGCCACCAGAGTTAATATCTTCAAGAACCCGTTCACATACGGGAGTGCCGCCTTTAGTGGCCCTTCATCCAATACTGTCACACACATGCCTCCCTGATTTTGCACCCTGTGTGGGAGCTCCCTGTCCTCACAGAAAAGCTCTATGCGTACACTCTTCAGATCCTTGAAGAGTGCCGTCACCATCTTCCTCTTGGCTCCCACCTTGTCTGTGGTGAGGAAGACAAAGCGAGGGACTCGTCTTGCCTCGCTCTCCACAGCAAAATTCAACGATTGCTCCACCGTCCTCTGAATCTTTGGCAAGACATTGCTCCGAAGATTGCTGATACTCTTGTGCATGACATCCAGTTTGGTGCGGATGTCATCGTGCATAGAATCCACTTTGGATCTGAGGCCATCCAGCTTGGCGTTCATGTTTTGCATCTCCCGGTGGATCGCCTTTGCCATGCCCTTACTGAAAGTCACCACCATCTGTTCTGCGTTTTCATCTGCGATCTGGTCTTGGAGGTGCCCAAAGTTCTCATCTGCAAACTGGATCTTGCTATTATCTCTTTTTTGATCCCCTAGGTTGACATGGCTTGATGTGCTGCAGCCCATAACATCCCCTAGGTTAACATGGCTACTCTGATCTCTCATCATTTGATCCCCTAGGGTGCCATGGCTAGATGTCATCCCCTCATCTTCCTCTGTCCAAGCTGTATCCCTCATCTGGAAGGCATCTTCAGCAGCTTTCTGTAAGGATAACTTATACGACATCAGCACCTCCATGTACTCCTCAAATCCCAACAGATCAACGAAAAGGTTTGCTACAGGGTGCACATATTGATTCTCCTTCCATAAATAAAGTAACTTCTGTCTTCCTTCTTCTAATTGCCTCCTAAGATTTTGCTTGAGTTCCTGGATCAAAACACACTGGTCTTCTCTCACATGTGAGGGGGCCGGAACCTGCAAACAATCTGGGCGGATGACACCTTCCACAAGCTTTACTCCTTGGTTGCCTACAGGTTGGGCGCACACTCTGATCAAAGTTCTGATTACCTCATCCTCCATATATGTCAAGGTGTGCCCAAAATCTGCCAGGTCGGGGGCACGCACCATAACATCAATTACATGTTCCCCTTTGGCAAGCCCAAATTCCACAATGATTTCCATGTCTTGCACGCATATTGACATGAAATCTTTATCCAATTTCACATCAGCTTGAATCTCGCAGAATGCCTTATTAAAAATTACCTGCAAAGTAGGGGAACAAGGGCAATACATTAAGCATATTAGTCTGCTGCTGGAAAAACTAAAACTCATTGAGATGAATGCACCAACCTGTATCATAGGAAAGAGCCCTGGGGTAAGAAAAGTCAGATCTTTCTTATCACACTCTAGTCTCCTACCCATATAAGCAAGCTCCTGCGTTCTCCCTTTGATTGCTCCTCTCCATTGCAAACGTCTCCCTTGCTCGATTGAGCTGGAATCAGAAAGTGTGGCTGGGATGAAAACCGTGCCATGGGGATCATTGGGGACTTTGCAGCACAGATGCATTGCTTCCATCAAATCTACCAGTAGCGACCCTTTCACTTTGGAATGAGATCCCAGCTCTAGTAGCTTCTCTAGATAATGCTGCCTTGCATATCCATGTATGGGCATTAACCTTGATGCAGTTTGTGACTCTGGGAAATGAATAAGGCTACCCATCACCTCATGACAAAACCAATTAGGATCAAGAACGAGAAAAGGCATGTTGCTAAGGTAGATGAGGTCGCCAGATTCGTTGAGAGAAGATGCAATCGCCTTTTGAACTTCATGGTCAGTAATTTCGAATCTATCTCTGCAAAGCTTCCCAAAAACATCCCAAGTAATGATTGGCTGCTTTGTAATCAGTGATTCTTGTGCAAGACTTGAAGAAAGATATTTGCTTACTTCACTGCATATGTGGTAAACCTCCACACCATTCAATACATCGCTAGCTGTCTTGAAAATGCAAGACGCCACAGGCTCAGCATCAGTAGGCTTCCTTGCATCCACTTCAAAGACCTCAGCCAGCTCGACGGTCTCGTTGAAAATGGTAGCAAGGGAATCAATCGAAGGTGCAAGCGCATCACGCACGAGGTCCATCTGGTCTTTGCGGGTGAGAACCACGATGATCTTGCGAGCCACATTGGACTGGCGGGTTTTGGAGGCTATAAACTTGAGCCAGTAGCGGAAGCTAGCCTCGAATGCAGTTGCTGCCTTGCGTTCTCCGTCGCCTTCGTCTTTGCTGGCCACAGGGCTCCACACAAACATGAACATGGCCGGACTCCCGTGACCAGCACTGGGATCTGGAAACATGTGGTCGTGAAATGCATGAAACTCTGTTTGCCCAGCCATGTCCCACACAGACATTTGTATATTGCCTCTCACAAGTTCATGAACCTCGATTCCTCGTGTGCGCTTCAGACTATGAGAACGAGGAATTACACGCGCCTGAGAGCATACAGCAGACAAGCTTGACAGTAGGGTTGTCTTTCCTGCATCCAAAATAGGTTAATGTTAGACTTTAGATAGTCAACAAATAAATAAATCAAACTTTATCTAAGCTTAGGTTTACCTTCGAGCTCACTAACTGTAGTTAGCCTGTTAACTAAGGTTCCAACGGTTTCATCTTCTCATGTACATATACTTGGCCTTTCGTGCCCTTTAAATCCAGCAAGTTATTTCAGTCTCACAGCCTACACTTAGTTTCCACATGGTATGAGAGTTTGTGGAATGTGAAGCAGGGTTCAGAGGTGTATGCGAAGGAGGCTGCTGCTTGGAGTAGGTTGATTGGAGCTGCTTGGTGTATGCGGGGAAGCGAAGGAGCCTGCTGCTTGCAGTAGGTTGATTGGAGCTGCAACATGAGGTTGATGTGCCGGGTTGGGTGCTTGCACGGGAGGTAGTTCCACATCCACCTCTTCCCATGCAGTGAGGGTTATTGGTGTATAACGATCTGTGCTAGGGCCTTTACACACCGCCCAATCTCACCAAATGAGTGCTCATGATCTGGGCATGAGCTGGTAGTTTTCAATGGGCAGGGGGTTTACGCACTGCCCAAGCCAAAATCTTTCAAAAAGTTAGTATTCAATGCATTATTGACAAAAGACTACAACTGGCTGCCCATGAAATTTCTTATCATGGGCGCCAGTCAGCTGTCACCTCACCTTTTGAAGTCTGCCCAAGTTTGACTGTGTAACAGAGGTGCGCCCATCCAGCCCAATTTAAGCATCCGATTGGCTCCCAGCATTAACGGTGGGCGGGCAGACCTTTGGTGTGTAAAGGCCCTTAGATGGAGGAGGATTGCCTTGAGGACCGTCTCCAGAGATGAGTGCCATTTCATCAAAACTGAAGACCGATTTGGATCAAAGAGGCGGAACGCCTTCACACCAAACCTGTCTCCATACCTGACAAAGACGGTTCTAGTTTTCCCCTTTTCCCAGGAGGTATAAAGTCATATGAGGGTGTGCCAAAGATCCAGAGATGACTCAGATCGGGTTTCCAGCCAAACCAAAGTTCAAGTGGGGTTTGATGAGGCAGGGTTCTATAGATAGGCTGCAGTTGCCACTGCTTTTTCCCAATAAAAATGAGCTAAGCCTGCTACTGTAAGAAGCATTGAAGGAGCTGACTCCATGAAGCGCAGTGTGGTTCTTTCTCTCTTCTGTACCATTTTTTTGAGGATTATAGGGTTCTGTGTATTGATGCTTTATGCTGTACCATTTTGTTGAGGATTATAGGGTTCTGTGTATTGATGCTTTATACCTTGTGACTGGCAGTAGGGCAAAAGTGCATTGGGAGACATACTCTCCACCATTGTCGGTGCACCAGTACTTTAATCTTAACCCCATGTTGATTTTCTGTAAGCTGTTTGTAAGCTTTTAAATGTTCTGATGCCCGCTCATCAGGCCACAGAGGTCAGAATGTACCAATTGTAGAGGTTTAGCGCTCTTTGATTCAAGCCTGGGGAATTTTGTGTTGTGTGCTTGGAGTTAACCAAAACTGAAGACCAGTGGCCATCTGCTTTGTCTGCATCTCCCTCAATACTATTTAATTAGATGACCCAATCTGTAATGCCAGCGGCGGGTTTCCATGTGGTCTTGCAATGGACTGGATGCCACAAGAGCATGAGAGGAGAGGAGGGTTAATCCGAGAGGGTAAAGGTGACCCTGCTGTAGACACCGGCGGGTTTCCATGTGGAGAGGAGGGTTAATCCGAGAGGGTAAAGGTGACCCTGCTGTAGACACCGGCGGGTTTCCATTGGACTGGATGCCACAAGAGCATGAGAGGGGAGGAGGGTCAATCCGAGAGGGTAAAGGTGACCCTGCTGTGGACACCTGATGTGAAGGGGTTCCCCTGAGGGAATATGAGATTTAATGATGCAGAATTTACGATGCTGGCTCCATCGCCTGTGCGTTCACTCATCACTGATAGGAGATTCTTTGTGAGAGGACACATAATAGACCATATTCTGGTCCACTAGGTATGAGAACGGTGATGTACCCATGTCCTTCATCATAGCAAATGCTATCATCACCAAGATGTACCTCCAGAGGGCTATCGAGGGGTGAAGTTGGAGAGCCACTCACGAGGGTGAGTCATGTGATGTGTGACCCCAAGATGTACCTCCAGAGGGCTATTGAGGGGTGTGGTTGTAAACAGTTTGAGGGCTTCTACAGTCCCTTCATCAGTAGTCTGGATAGCTACACAATGAAATTGGCATGAGACCATGGGAATCTTGAGTTGGATTGCTCCCTTCATTTGGTGCCGCAATCCTTCTCAAGATGTCCTTGCTGTTTGCAAGAACGACAGGAGACAGTCCCTGCTGAGTCGGTGGACTGTCTGTTGGAGTTGAAATTGGGTCGATTTTGTTGACGACTGGATCTTTGTGGCCACTGTGGGCGCTTTGAACTCCTCGCATTAACTGCCATGGCTATGGGACGGTTTTGAGGACTGTTCGAAGTGCGTAGTGTTGGAATTAATGCTCGTGTCCACTATAGGAGTGTGAACGCCCATCACCAAGTGATGCAAAATCAATAATACGTCATAACGATTCAACTACGAGTGCGGCTCCTGCTCCTCCGTCTATCTGTGAGTGATGGCGAACGATCTGAGTAACATCTAATTAATGATTTGTATTACTTAATAGTAATTACTGCTTCTTCTGAAATTCTACATGGTATCATCGGGTATCATCGCCTCTTTCCTGGAGTGCTTGTGGTGCCTGTCTTGCGTGCTTCCGTCTCCAAATCACTACCCCGCTTCTTCTGCAGTACCAACGCTTTGCCTGGCCAATTGACTGCCACCCAATGCAATATCTAAAGTTTCACGACTTCCTTCAAAGCATTAGCCTCTCCTTCGTGCTTGCTTGTGCACCCTTCTCTAGCACCCCTACCCTCTGCCTTCTCTAGCGCCCCTTGCCATTGCCTTGCTTGCAGGTTGGTTTTTCAGGCTTCCTCTACATACTCACACTACCCTTCATAGATCTTACCACCCAAGGCTTTCAATGCGAATCCGAACTCTCTCTTCGGCAAACCAAAGCAAACGTAGCCAAAGAGGAAGCAGTGCATGTTTTGCACAGCAGCAAAAACAACTACGTAAGAATTAACCAACAACTAACAATAACTTTTTTTTTTAAAAAAAAATAGATAACTTTAACATAGATAATTTTAATAACAGACATAATTTTAACTTTGATCTTACTCTACTTCAGAGGATAATCCAAGGGTACCACACTAGCAATAACAATTATTTTTTTAAATTAAATAAAAAAATATTTTCTTTATAATCAATCAAAAATTAATTTTATATTTAATAATTCACTCACATTACGAACATGCTTAAACATTCAGGCTATTCTTGAGCGCAAATATGCCTACTCTTTCAGGCTATTTGCATGCACACACACCATTTTACATAAATAATATAAAAAAACTTTTCAAATAATAATTATTATTATGAAAAGAAACAAACAAACAAATAAACAACACAAATGGGTACAAACTCATCAATTGAAAAGGCAAAGACCCTTTAAATTCAAACGAAATCAACCCCAAAGGGGACTTTATAAAGAATGGTGATAACAATGGCCACCATAGTGAAAAAAAGATCAATGCACCCGTGCGAGTGTCTGCAGGACCCATGAGGACACTTCAAACAACCCCAAAGGGGAAATAATTGTTAAAACTTTGGGTGATAACACTTGACCACCCAAGTGAAACATTGACCACGCAAAATAAATAATGAACAATAACTAACAAAAGTGGAATATAACCCACCAAACTAAGACAAAAATGAACATTCAAAAATAAATAAATCACAAAAAGTGGATGGAACCCACAAATTTAAAATAACATAAAACCAATACTAATAATAAACAATCCATTATCTTCGACAAGCTGAAAACGAATCAACCTCTAAGCGATGACATTAAAACTTAATTGTACACACACACTTGTAAATAACATAACCTCTCATTTGATATTTATTGATCATAAGTACTCATACAACCTTTCTATTTAGACATGCAATACTTGGAATTCCACTACTCAACTTGAGGGGGAGAATACGAATGGCAATTCTTAGAGTAGAAGAACTTGTGTTTCGACATCATATCAGAACACACGTGTTGCAGTTACTACCAAGCACAATGTCTCAACATCATATTGGAACATGTGTCTAGTGGTTGTCAAGAAGATCAACTTCGACAAAAAGTGTATCGACATCATCACAAAACAAATGTGTTGCGGTTACCAAAGCAGTTATATCATCATCGAGATATCATTATTCATTTAACACTCATGATGTAAAGATATATAGCATTACACATGAATTCATAATGCATACATCATTATACACATCACATCTCCTCATTCACCCTCATGCAAATATTCGCATTAAGGGAGACGGTTGGAATTAATGCTTGTGTCCACTATACGAGTCTGAACACCCATCACCAAGTGATGGGTGCTTATACTCGTTATAAATGTAACCAACGTCAATCATTAATACATCATTCAACTACGAGCGCGGCTCCCGCTCCTCCGTCTGTGTGTGAGCAATGGCGAGCGATCTGAGTAACATCTAATTAATGATGTGTGTTACTTAATAGCAATTACTGCTTCTTCTGAAATTCTATACAAAGAGCATCCTGCTGTAGAATCTTGTTCATGAGATTCTGAAGATTAAGATATGTGACAGATTACAGTCGCTTAACAAGAGTAACTTGTGAGACTAAATCAGTCATGGGTGTTCTCAAGTAAGTCCCTGTTGGATGCTGCAGGGGCTGGGTGGAGCACAACAGGCAGCCGTGTGACCAGTCGGGGTTGATGGCGTGAAGAGAATAGCCAGTCTACGTTGGCAGGAAGGGTCGCAGCAGACCAAAGAAGTCGCTGTCAGGCACAGCCGCAGAAGACCAAAGAAGGTGGCAGAAGGTCGGCGTCACAGCAGGTAGAGCTCGCAAGAGATCGAGCGCTGTGCTGTAGAGCATATGTGAGAAGTTGAGCTCCAGCGGTAGTGTGCGCCGGATCATTGGAGCCCTAGTACCAAATCGTAGCCTGTAGCTAATTAGGGATGGTTAGGCAAGAACACCTATGGCGGGTGAAATGTTTTCGCCATGGCTGGAAGAGAGAGAGAGAAGCAAGCTGTAGAGAAAGCAACGGTACAGATAATCGAGAGAGAGTCTGAAACCAAGAACCCCGAGTACATGATTTATGTGGGCATACGCCATAAAGCCTTATCTTTTGACTAATACAAACAATGACACATGGCATAAGGTTGTGACATCATTGCTTATGCACATACTCACATAATATGTGCCTTAGAGGTTGTTCACACACAAACACACACTACTATACACTCATAAGGAGTGTTCACACAAAGTTACACCCTTTGGCTACATGCTTATCCTTTGCCTTTGAAACACGTACAATGATAATAGCAGGAGAACACTTTGAAGCTCGACATGACATCGGCTCAACATCGCCTCTCAACCACCTCACATAGGAGATAAGGTTTTTTTTTCTTTAAAAAAAAAAAAGTAAAGTGACTCCCTTGAGGGTTTGTTTGCATGCACGCATAAAAGGTGTGTAAAAAGGCATTAATAAGGCTTTGTCAAAGCCTCCTTTGTTGGCACCTTAAGGCTTGTACACATCAAGAAGGCTCTGTACACATAGACTCGCCAAAAGAGCTGTTTACATGTTGCTTATTTATTTTTTCTTTCTAAACATGATGTACATTCCTTGAGTTATAAAAGGCAACTTGCTTGAGTGCGTCAGTATTACCTCTTACAAAGTTTTTGATAAAGGGAGAAAGTGCGTTAAGTAATCTCAAATTATAAGTGACCTGAAAAGTGCATTAGGAGATCTCAAATTTTGTAAAGGATTTAAACACTACTCTTAACCAACAAGACAAGAGTAACACCTATCCTCATGGTTACTCAAGCAAAAATAGACAAATTTAAAGAAGAAGACTTTCAGAATCCACACATGGCACACATAGATCAAATTCACCCTTATGAGAAAAGGGATATAGAATGTGGCAAATGGAAAAGAGAAGGCTTAAGCTAATGACTCGGGAAGGAGAAGTTTCTTGGTTGGTCAAATACAAGAAGGTCTTTTCTATCATAGCCTTGGGGTTAAGTGACTGATACATCGATCACATTGATGGGTGTGACACATGGTACATGTTGAAACTATGTTTGGTGTTACACAAGGAAGGTGCTCCAAGTTTTACTTGCTAATAAAGTTTTCTGAACTAAAAATGAATCCAGAGGACTCTTTTTTTTCACATTTGAAATCAATGAAATACATGCTAACACAATTGGTAGGAATCAAGATTGCTATTGATGAACACATTGCAATTGCAGTCTTACTTAAAAGTCTTCCAAAATAAAGAGCATGGTAGCATTGTTACCACTCTTACCAATCTACCAACATCAAAATTAGTAGATATTAAAGCTTCTCTCATAGAGGAGGAAAGAAAGATCAATTAAAGAACGTCAATCTTCAATGAAGAAATGGCTTACTTCATGAAGCATAAGCAAAATCATAAGGCTACACCAACATCAACAATTTCTCCAAGGACTTCACCAACAGAGGATTCCATGGGAAGAAGAATCATAGGGAAGAGAACTGTTTTTTGAAGCAAAAGTCTAAAGCCTTAATTGTTGAAGATAGTCAGGAAGAAGAAGATGAAGTGGAGGCCGTAACAGAAGAGGCTAATCTTGTGGTTGACTCGGATTGGGCCCTTTAGGCTAGTCTTGCTATACAGAACCTCTTAGCCTAACATTTGATAAGCAAACTCGAATCAAAAGAGGCCAATCTTGTAGTTGACTTGGATTGGGCCTTTTAGACTACTCTTGCTACCAAGGACCTCTTAGCCTAACATTTGATAGGCAACCTCCAACTAGGATTTGTATCAATCTTATGGGTATTGGATCTCTAAGGTATCTAGATATGTATCACTTGTTAGAGCATTTGTGTATCCAGCATTGTATTAGTCTCTAGGAATTCGAACATCTCTTGTAAGAAGGTTTGTTAGAGACAACATGTGTTCTCCTGCCATTTATCATTGTATGGGTTCCAAAGTCAAAGGATGAGCATGTAGCCATAGGGTATAACTACGTGTGTCAACACTCCTTATGTGTGTACTAGTGTGTCTTTGTATGTGAACACTCCTTATGCGTGTACTAACGTGTCTTTGTATGTGAACAACCTCTAAGGCATATATTATTTGAGTATGTGTATAAGAAATAATATCACAACCTATGTGTCATTGTTTGTATTAGTCAAAAGAGCCTACAACAAGCAGAAAAAACACACAATAGCATCTGAAATGGACATGAGGAGTTCAGAAGTTTTGCCTGCGTATGCATCTCCACAGATGAACAGGCGCAATGCCACGGCAGGCACTTTCTTGTGTAGCCTTAGGGTCTTTGAGTGCCTCTGTTGGTTCCTTAAAAGTTGCGCTTCGATGGCAGCGTCAAGCGGCATGCCTCTCAAGTCCAGGAATGGGAGACCGGATTGGTGAAGTGCGTCTACCACTGCGCCCACTAGTGCGCTTGAGGATTTAAGTGTATTGATATGTACATCTCCCAAAGAAAGGCTGGAGAGAGATGTGCTACTGCACTCTTCAAGGAATTTCATGAAATCAATCAGATCTGGAACATCCACGCTGAAGCCTATCAGAGACAAATCTTTTAGCTGCCACTGCAAAAATCTATGGAACGACGGGCGCCATCTGCCGACGTCGGAAAGAGTAAGTCGGTTGGTGATACAGTGGCTGTCTAGATTCGTCAATGCCTCTAGGAATTCACTGCTCGTTGAAACCCTTTCCAGATGCAGACTATCGAGAGCAATTCCTTGGATCATAGAACTGCGCCAGAATTCCAGATCAGAAGAAAACACCGTAAGGTTTTTTATCCCCGTGTTCTTCTTGAGGGTCTCTAAGAGTAGTTCAGCTGCGAGCTCACCCGGACTCGTGACTGGGTTGGTTTTGAGTGGCCGGGCAGGAGGACGACCAAGGAATCGGAACGAAAAAAAGAGGCTCTTGGGTGGAGTGATGTCGAGTGAGAGGCGTAGCGCTTCGCACCACCCCGACGCCTCCTCCTCGCTTAGCTCAACACCCACCAGATAAACAGTGCCACCGAAATTAGCCGCAGCTCGCAAGTACTCCAGCCGCTTCTCCTCCTCACCTGCCTCCGACAGGTCCAGCAACATGTCGGTCGTCCCCCAATCCAGCCTGACAGAAGAAGACTGATCCACCAAATAAGTCGTCGCCGGCTCATAGCCGTTCGTCAGGAAGAGATTGTTTACA
>NC_141080.1:36385058-36610058 GCF_041138505.1 Cibotium barometz | reverse complement strand
TAATTGGTGGCCACTCTTGCTTCAAACAAGAGTAGAACCCTCAATCCCTCAAGCCAAAGGAAAGCTTACAACTCCATGTAAGCTAAATTTTTCTTACTTTTTAATTTCAAATCTATGGTTTTCTTGATTTTCTTGTTTTATAGTTGATTAAAGCAAATTCTAATGCTATGCCTTGATGAAAAGGCCTCTCCCTTCTCTTCTTTACAATTTAGCCTTTCTTTATCCTAGAATGTTTAACAAAAAGATTAATTCAACTTTTCTTATTGTTTACTCTTTAGAATCCTTTACATCCAATTGGGGTTAATTCAAATTGAAAATAGAATGTTAAAAATGAGAAATGATCAGCCATACAAAGGAGGTTATTGGTAAAATTTTCTAGAATTTTATGAAAAAGAAAGTTTAATTTTATATTATTCCAAAAGAGTAACTCCCACCATTTGTGCATTCTAAATAAAATATTCTAATTTACTCCATGTACATATTCACCTATGAATATGCATGGATATCACTGATATTAATTTCTATGCATAGAAAGATGCATAATGAAAATTTTTATTATAAAACTGTTGTTTTCATTGAATTTAATTTCTATGCATAGAAAGATGCATAAAAGATTTATTTTTATTTCAAAAGTGTTATTTTCATCAAAATTGATTTTATGCATGGAAAGATGCATAAAGGATTTATTTTTATTTCAAAAGTGTTATTTTCATCAAAATTGATTTTGTGCATAGAAAGATGCATAAAGGATTTATTTTTATTTCAAAAGTGTTATTTTCATTAAAATTGGTTTTGTGCATAGAAAGATGCATAAACGATTTATTTTTATTTCAAAAGTGTTATTTTCATTAAAATTGATTTTGTGCATAGAAAGATGCATAAAGGATTTATTTTTATTTCAAAAGTGTTATTTTCATTAAAATTGGTTTTGTGCATAGAGATGCATAAAGGATTTATTTTTATTTCAAAAGTGTTATTTTCATTAAAATTGGTTTTGTGCATAGAAAGATGCATAAAGGATTTATTTTTATTTCAAAAGTGTTATTTTCATTAAAATTGATTTTGCGCATAGAAAGATGCATAAAGGATTTATTTTTATTTCAAAAGTGTTATTTTCCTTAAATTTGAATTTATGCATAAAAAGATTTTTATAAAAGTGTTCTTCCCACTGAAGTTGATTTTTAGGCATAAATAGATGCGTAAAGGATCTTCATATCAAAATTAGAATTCTCTTAAATTCTATGTTTAAATTCCATGAAATAGATGTGAATGAATGTTGGATGGATGTGATGTGAATAGAGGTGAAGAGATGTGAGGTGAATAGATGTGATGAGATGTGGTATGAATCAGATAAATGTGAATGAATAGATGAGACGTGATGTCATGTGAATCAGGATGTAAATGAATGATATGGGATGTGAGTGGATGTATGTGAAAGAATGGATGTGAATGTATGTGAAAGAATGTGATGTGGATGTGTATGCGAATGAATGTGATGTAATGAAAAGAGATGTGATGTGACATGAATATATGTGGATATGAAGTGATAGATATGAATGTATGAATAGATGTGGGTAGTCGTACAGGTGAATGATTGGATGGATGTATAAATGAGATATGATGTGGATAGAAGTGATGTGATATAATGTGGATAGAATGTATGTGATGGGATGGTTATGAGAATGTATGTGGTGGGTATGAATGAACGAATGTGATGGATATGAATGAATGTGATATGATAGGTGTAAATGGATGTGATGTAAATGAATGTGATAGACGTAAATTGATGTGATGTGATGTGAAATCGGATGTGAATGAATGAGATGTGATGTAAATTGGGATAGATGTGATATGTGATGTGAATGATTATGATTTGATGAGAATGGGAATACAAATGAAATAAATGAGGATTGATGTGGTGTTAACAATGTGGAAAGATGAGAGTTCGCTATAGAAACTGTATTTATGACCTGTTTTTAAATGATTGTTTTATGTCAAGAATGCTGGGGAAGCATTTTGACCATCTTGTGAATGAGGTCGTGGAGACCTAATCTGATAAAGTTGCAACAGCTGCTGCTGACGGAGAGTTAATGGAGGACGTCTCGCGTAGCAAGGTCGGACGAGGTCTTGACCAGCCTCGGTTCGATTAAAATGGTGAGCTTCTGGCACGGTGGATGAGGGACCAAGGAAGCGGCCTATGAGTGAAGTGCTAGGTCACCTGCGAAGGATCCTAGAGAGTGCTGACCATACGGTGCTCCGGCTCTGGGTCGCTTGCTAAAGACACCCACACGTGCGTCGTGGAAGATATCAGAACAACAAGGAGTAAGAGTTGAAGTTTCTGAATTCGGGCATGGATCTGGTTGATTGACCTTGCTGGTCCTCAACGGATGAGTCCATGGTTCTTTTATATGGATATGTTGGTTGGTCTTGCTGATCTTCAACGGAGATTCCATTTTGATATGTGAATATATTGCCGAGGCTAGGAACCATCGAAAGGCCCTTGAGTGGACAGGTGGTGAGCGTTCTGGTTGCCAATGATGCCATAGGTACACCAATGAAGGAATGTTTGGAAATAAGGATTCAACCGGAGACTTTGAGGATTATGATCAGTGACACTATGATTTCATTAAATGATTGTTTTAAAGATAGTTGAATCTGTGAAAAAGGCAATTTCATATTGGGTGTGTAAGTGGTGTGACTAGTTTTAAGTTTGCATGAATATCCGTCTAGGGGGCCTAGGAACTCTTTTCCCTGGTACCCTAGACAAAACCTAACCAAATTCCTAATTGGATCCCATCACTTCAGTGGTTGGACAGTTGGCTAACCCATGGGACTAGGGTTAGGCTGGACTGATGGATCCCTAAATTGAGACTCAATTCTATTATGGTACGATAGATGAAGTAAATCCCGGACAAAAATTGTTCCATGGAAAAGAATCAATGGCTGTGCCTCTCAGTAAGGAAAAAAGCGTTGGTCTCTATGATCCAAGTGTAATCTTTTCCTTGATCTGACTATGGGACTTACGGGTTTTGTCAGATCAGTTCAATTAGTTAAGGCTTTTGACTACGTTAGAGAAAAATTATCCTGGAGGAATCCCCTGTGCTTTCCGGGCGAGGGAAGTTTTTGTGGGTTCGGTTTTGGAAGAACCGATGGATTAGTCTCTTGTCCGGATATCCGTGGGCGAGGCCCCGAGTGAGGGACCCTGCCCCGTGTAAGAAGTGCTACTTCTGCTACTAGCACCCCTGAATTTGTTGCTGCGCGGTGGGGACAGGGATCTTTCAGCGAGTGTGCCAGTATTGGACCAAGGTATTCAACCTCAACTCGAGAGCTCTGCTTCTCATTCTAGCCGACAAACTGGACTTCGGTACGGGACTCTTTCCTAGGAAGGACATGTACCTCCTCGATCATTCGGAGATCCATCATCATCTCTGTCGGTGATGACCGCATTCGTATGTGCCTATTAGTACGTATGTTCCTAACTCTGCTTGGGTATCTTCTTATGTGGCACAGGTTCAACAAACGGTACCATCAATTACCCTCTATCCTTGGCATTTTGTGAACCCTAATAGAGGAGGATCTAGGAGTATAACTCACTCTCTGACTTCTGGTGTTCAAGGAGGTAACACTATTTTCTCCTCAGTTTTTCTGCACGCTATCATTTTTAATATTGAGGTTGAGGTGCAAAGGATAAAAGAAGATATCTTGTGGGTTAGTTAATATCAGATCCCTCCTCAAAATGCCCATAATGATGGTTGGGTCAACATCTCGCTCGATATTTTGTTTAATAAGGGTTAATTCTCCTAAACCTATATCGTCAGCTAAGTTAATGTCATATTGAAGTAATGAGAGTGTTAGTGTAGACAAAAACAAGGTAAGAGTTTGAGAAGGGGCCCAAGGAGTTACTGGCAATTGTCCCAATTCCGAGGCGCGCTCAAGGAGGGTACATAAGTCATCTGTGGGCTCCAGCCTTTGGCTCCTTTCCTGTGTGGCCAGTTGGCAAGCCAGTTCTTGCATGTGGATATCAGCGTTGCTGAGCTCTGTAGAAATGGCTATTTCTCTGATCATCCGCATCCAGCGCTTCAAATCTTCTTGTTGCCACTTCTTGTGCTCTTCTGGCAGTAGCTTCTCTTTGATTGGCTTCAATAATTTGAGTTACCTATTGTGTTACCAGTCTTTGTGCATCTTGTAATTGGTTTTCTAGTTGTGATAATGTCTCTTGGCTTCTTTGCGCCTCCGTTTGGTTGGTGATGATTATTTCATTGAGAGTCTTGAGTTTTTTCGCATGTGCTTTGTTAACGTGCTCTCGTTCCTGTTGCAGTCCTTGTACTCTTTCTTGTTCTTCTTTGGGGTTGGCTGTGAGGAGCTCTATTTGTTATCCAAGCATATCCTCATTACGCTTTGCGCTCTCCTAGTACTCTTGCATTTCCTTGGCACATGCCTAGTTATTAAGCCCTGTGTGTGAGCTATCTCCTTTTGTATCTGCTCCTTTTCATGCTCCAGCCTTGCATTCAAGTTAGTATTCTCATTTATTTTTTGTAGGTTTGACTCAAAACTAAGTTATTGCTCTCCAATGCAATGTATCGTGTTTCCTATTCTTCTATAGCAGGCTGTAAACTCTTTATGATTACTTCTTTATGAGTTTCCTCCGCTGCTGCCAAAGTATCTTTCACAATTTGTATTCGTGCATTGGCCTCTTCTAGCTGCTTCCATAGGCTGGCGTTCCTATTATGCAGCATGTGTGTTGTCAACAAATGGCAATGCCATACCTTCTGTTCCTATTCCTAGTTGGTACTAGATTCTGCTGGCTTCTCCGATTCTTGTTGTGCAACTGATGCATCCTCGTGTGCTGGTCCTTCCAAGGTATGATCTTTCTGTGTTTGCTCTTCAGCTTCCTCTGTGTGTATCTCCGCTAGTTGTGAATTCTTGAGCGGGGAGAGGTCTTTGAATATTAGTTGTTGTGAAGGGCTCATTGTAGGGGAGAGCTATTGGTGTTGTTCTTGCATATAGTAGGGCTTTGTAGTTTTTCTTGGAGAGCCTCTTGGTATGTCTTGATCTCTGATGCCACACCCGCTTCCAATTGCTGAGATTCTGTGGTGACATCCACGAGTATCTCTCTCATCCTTTTGTCAGTCTTCTTCTTTCGAGATTTCTTGATTGACTTTATGAGTTGTTCTGTCTCCATTAACACTGCTTGTCCTTCATCCACCCTTCCAGTAGATTTGGTAGGTTGACTGGGGATTAGGGCTAGCGATAGGCTTTCCTCTGCTGCATCTTTCACTAGCCGCTGTGCCATATGGTTAAGTATTTGTGTTAACAGGTATGGGTTGCTGACTTTGGACTGATGTGCCTTGAGATAATTTTCATTTCTTTGTGCATAAAAAAGGCCCAATCGTCCTTCTCTTCATGAGCTTTGGCAATCCTGTTAAGGCTGACCCTATTATACCTGTCAAACTGGTTTGATTTGCATCATCAACGACATTGCTCTACAAGCTTTCTCCGTGGCTTCATCCTTGATGTTCTTGTACTCTGCCCCATTGGAGTTATAAGAATCTCTCTTTAGTATCTCCTTGATGGGCATTGTATCTATTGTGTGTCTGTGGGCCTTGACTGCGGGGAGCTGTAAAGCGTCTCTGATGAGGTCTTCTCTGTTATAAGCAGCTCTTCCGTGGTACCATCTACCTTTGTGATTTTTCCTCTCTTTTTCTGCTTTTCATATGTACAGAGGTATTCTGCGCAGAGGCCTGTGTCAATCCCTCTACGTAGCATTGTAGCCATTTTACCGAGGCTGACTTTTTCTAGCTTATCTTTACTTCTGCATCTTCCAATAGATGGAGGCACTCCTTACTGTGGCACTACAGAGTGATGTGATTGGTTCTGCAGTTCTTACCGTTTCACGGCGTGAACTTCTTTGCACTTTTTCACGGCGTGAAACACTAAAAAAGGTTCACGTCGTGAAATAGTTTGGGGTTCTTCACGGCGTGAAACATCAAAAATAGTTCACGTCGTGAAACATTTTGGGTACTTCACGGCGTGAAGTATTTTTCTACTGTTTCACGTGAAGTTTATAAAATCAAATTTTTGTGCTCAAACACACCCCCATGCACATGATGATGCATTGCTTTTCTTTTTTCTTTTAATTTTACCATGGAAACCAAAGGTTTTCTCTGGTGCTTCTAGGCATTTTTTGATGGAATCTTTTTAATTCTAATTGGGCGTTTTTTAGTGTTCCTTCCACCCAATTAAATATTTTTGTTGTGGTGTCTTGTTGTGTATTGCTTATATTGGGGACACCCTTGCTTTTTCCTTCACATATTGTTCAATTCTGTATTTATTGTGGGTATTGTTGTTGCTTGAGTCATTCTCAACTCAGGTTGTTGAATTTGCTTCCTTCTCCACACAAGTGCAGGTGTGGGGTTTGTCCTTTTGGGGAGTTGATGCTGAAAGCTCTTACCCTCTTTTGTATATTGATTCAAACCTGTTGTGGCGTCTATCATAGATTTTCTTTTGGGTAGTTGATGCTGAAAGCTCTTACCCTTTAGAGGTGATCACAATCACAGCGGATAAAGAGATACGTGTTGCCCTTGTTCCACTTCAAGATGACCCGATTTCTATTACATATGAGGTATGTGTAAGCTCAATATCCAATACATCAATTGGTACCTCTAATTATGTGAATATTGAAAGTTCAACAAATTCTGATGATAGTGTGCTATAGAAGACATCTGTATTAGACGCAGTGCCTCTAAACACCCAGTTACCCAACCATGAATTACTTTCATCCTTAAAATCAAAAAGCACTATAGAATTCTCATTGAACATGCAGAAGAAGAACACTTTGACAAAGATGGTGAGACGTACACCACGGGTGTTTCACGTGAATGAGCTTCCTAGATTCTATGATGGGGATGTAATATTTGTGTTTCCTGCCACCATGGGTTCTGGAGCAAGCATGGTTCATAAGTATGGTGGTCACATGTGGACAAAGGCAGCTACATCGAATATCAACTTTCCAAGGGTGTGTAGGATAAGCCATTGCATTGGTGAAATACATTGTTTGACCACCACATCCCATTTGAACAATGGCTTCCCTAATGACATTAGATTTAAAGGGTGCATAAAGAAAACTTGTGAAGTTGGTGTCCTAGCTATTAATGATGAAAAGCTCAATTGTCACTATTGCAAAGCCAGCTACTTGCAAGGTATCTTGTGTATGCTATGTGTATTATGTCATGCCTAGTGATGATCGTCTAACACAGCTTCTAATACACACCAAAATTCGTTCACATGGTGTCTAGGCCAGAACATTAAAGGCATTGCTTGAAAAGACTAAAGTAATGGTTCAAAGAGTAATTAAAGTTGATCCAGGTGCCGGTCCAAGGAAGGTGCAAATGTGTGTTGCCAAGGAGTTGGTGCTAACTTCATTAGTCCAAGAAGGATATCAAGGACATGAGCTTGGCAATAAAGAATTCAATAATGTGCTAGAAGAACTTAGCTCGCTAGTTGAGAACAAGTGGTGAGTTAAATTAGAGAAGCATTTGTTAAGGCCATATATACAAAGTGATTAAAATTTCCTTTCTTGTAGGTTTCAAAGGTCAACAGCTCACGCACGTTGGCCAAGGACCACCTAAGTAATCATTTGGCTATGATGACTTGCTACGTTTGAAGAGAGATTGCAATTATGGCTTCTTCCATGTGGAAGCCGATTTCTAGGTCAAGGGAATGAAACTGAACGTTGTTTTTTTTTCAAGATGTCTACTAAAGGACTAGCCTCGGGTGTTGAACTCACCAATAGAATGAGGCATTCAAGGAATGGTGATCTAAGAAGAGCTTGGATCTAATTTATCCACACTAGACACATCATGGATTGGGTAACAATGGCTTGTCCGTTTATGATCCAAGGTAGTAACAATGGCTTGTCGTTAGAAATAATGGCTTTTGAAAAATAAGATAGATTTATATATTACCTCTTTTAGCATATTGACTTTTAGTTGCAGCCTGCCTGTTGCTGCTGCTGCTGCAGGAGCTTCTAACTATTGCAACTTGCAAGATGAAAGAGGAGGCAAGACTTCCCAAGTATTGTTTTGGGAGTGCATAAATAATGTCATGGTGGCACACAGATTTGAAAAGGCAGACTTCTTTGGTTTCATGGTAGTTAAAGCCCAAGAAAATTGAATGCCATTAGATAAGTCCACAATGAAGGACAAAAAATGAAAGTTCAAGAACACTTATGTTTATTTCATTGGACACAAAGCCTAAATATATATTACAAAAGAGCATGTACGAGAAGTGGCACACTGGGTCAACAAAAAAGGATGCACTAGCTCAAGTGTGACTTATCCGAAAATGGTGGCATAGTGGAAATGTAAAAGTTATAGATATACTTGCCATGGATCTTTGGCTGAGTTGGTGGGAAGTGTGCATTGCACATTGAGGCAATGTAATGATTTCGATATGTATAAGAACCATTGTTTTTAAAACCAGTGTCTTTAATGATGTTTCTAATATGTCTCTAACTATTGCATACGTGAAGAAGAGCATGATCAGTCATGTACACCACGAAAAAACTTGTCAGAGTCTAAACATGGAAGCTGGTTAGCCGAGGAGGGTTTCAAACAAAAATAACTCTCTAAAATGCATGCGTATCAGACATGGCTACTGCTTTATTATAGAGTGCAGCAAAATGCATACATGATGGGCAAGCATATTGGAGCAGGTCCAAGTCTCGAAAAACTCATTGAGAGGGAAAATGTGCATACTCCAAGCCCAACACAAGTTGTAAATAAGGACAGTAAAGAGTACCATTGTAGGTACACCTATGTACAAGGCCCCAACTCCTTTTTGGCAGGTGATCGGGAATCAGCCCGACACAAGAGAAAACAATGTAATGTAATTGATGTGGATGATGATGCTAGTCATAGACCTAAGAACAACGTGCATGTGAGAGATAGGAAGTCTATTAGACGTCGTAGGAAAATACACTTCATGGATGAAGATGTGGACACAAGAAATGAATCGAGTGACAAAATCATAATGGAAGCACCCATACACAAGATATTTTGAGAAATTAGGAGAACTCCAAAGGGGAGCAAAGTAAAGTGTTTGGGTTATATAGGTAGTAGTAAGTGTGGTCGCATGATTTAGGATGTGCAAAAGTACTTGCATCATCATTTTTTTCAACAAGGTCCCATGCTACTGGGAAGACTAGTCAATGATGTGGTTTTGCAATAATGACATTATGCATACATGGGATGTGGAAAAGAACATTGACCATCCCCCACACAATGTGAGTCATGGGATTGAGCCAAAATGAAAATATGTTTATTCACCAACTAATTTTGACAGAAAGGGAGGTAACCGAATGTCTATGCAGCAAAGAATGAACCTACCTTGAATTGGTTTAGTGGACAACTCATGTTCCTAATTTATCTTTAGAGATGTATGGGATGTGCAAAAATGTTCTGAGGTATCATTTTATTGGAACAATTTCCATGGAGTAATTTTATTTGAGCTTGTATCATTTTATTGGAGTATTTTTATTTTGCTATTGATAGAGATTGAGAGAGACAAAAATACAGAGAGAGAGAGAGAGAGAGAGAGAGAGAGAGAGAGAGAGAGATAAAAGAGAGAGAGAAAGAGATAGACAAAGAGAGAGAGAGAGAGAGACAGAGAGACAGAGAGAGAGAGAGAGAGATAGAGAGAGAGAGAGAGAGAGAGAGAGACAGATAAAGAGAGAGAATAGACTGAGAGCCCCCCATTATTAAAAAATTGCTCGCCATATTTGGATTTATGCTTGCCCGTAATTGCTCGCTGAAAAATCCCCCATGCTAAACAATTTTCTTGTTTTCATACTACATTCATGTGGACTTGTTTGACCAGTTTGTATTACATTCATGTGGATTTACTTTTGACTAGTATATATTACATTTGTGTGGATTTGCTTATTACATTCATATGGATTTGCTTTCAACCAATTCAATAAGCAATGTGTTATTTCCAAATGTAGATAAGGGGTCTGAGAGAAAGACCATCACAAAAAAGGTATTTCATTTTGTGTACGTGGTTGTTGATTTAGTAGTGGGAGGAGATTTGACTAATACATTGTGAAATCATGAGTTTTTTCTAAAGATAAAGAAACTAGGTAGAGAGTTTTCTCGTGGGAATTAGATGGGCATTAGATTTTATTTTTTTGGTCTTGCCTTGTGGGGAGATGTTACATGGCTTGGAAAGGAGCCCTAGTTGGTACTTCTTGAAAGCGGATCACATGAGATATGGTGATAGCCGTTTTTTCGACTATCCACATTGCCATAGGGAGCTACCTCGGCCAAGGAAGATCACATAAACTCTTTGTCATAAATACCTTTTCACTGTAAATAGGCGTGTGTACGTTAGGGACACCCATATCTTCTATACATTTTTTATTATTAAAAAAAAGTTTTGCTAGCTACTCATCAAAAATAAATAAAATTATTACGACCCATTTTGTGTAAATGTTTCATTTCATATAAGGGCCTAAATATGGGGGTCTCTATTTTCTCAAATATGTAAATACTTCATTAGGTGTGTGCATTATAAAACCTAAGTATATTTTATTTATTATTATTATTATTATTATTATTTCTTCAAAATACTTTTGGACCATCATTGTACATATGCTTCAACTTCACCATGCATAAGTAAATCCTATGCCCTCACATTTCTACCCACACCATGTAGAAAGCCTACTACCCACACCATGTAGAAAGCCTACTACCCAAATCACTTTTTTTCTTAGACTATTTCATCTTTTATTCTCTCATCTACCCTAAAATAAATGAGGGTCTCCCTCCCTTTTGACTTCCATAGTTTAGTATTTTTGTATATAATTTTTACTATTAAATATTTTATATATTTTCATTAAATACTTTTTCATATATCAATTATTTTTGTATATTTTATTTTAGTATTTTATTCACAATTAGATCTCTTTGTTTATTTTATTTTCCTATCATAATAACCATATTGTCATGATATGTTGACTAGTTAAATACTAGCTTGTTTTTTCTTATTATGTAAATCCTTTATAAAATGGAAAAAATCTCCTCCATGCAAGTGTCCACATACACTTGAGTCTCTAAGGTCAGGGTATGATGTATTGGGGGGCTCACTTGTGGAGCTATCAAGAAATTCCACCAATGGGGACCCACACAAAGATTTTAAAAATTCAGAAAATACATTATTCTACTGATTTTTTTGCGCCCACCTCCACTCCGATTTTGGACTGGTCATCAAAAGACAAAAGTTATCTCGGGAGCTCAAGAATATGCTTAATTGCTTTCAGAATTTTTGGAGCTAATGGCGATGAGATATGAATTTTTTATTGGACCCCAGTCTGCCCACTTTTTGGCAAGGTACACCTAGCCTCTTCTCACCTCCCTTACACATTCATCACCTACACACTTACTCATTCCTTTCTCACTCCATCAAACCTGCAAACTTCATGTCCTTTCTCACCCTCTCCACCTTTGCCCTCTCCCTCCATCTCCATTTGCTCTCATATCTACTCTACACCCATACCTCATCTCCATTTCTCTCCCTACTACTCCCATATTACTAAATTATTTTCCCAATCTCAAAAAATACATAAAAATTCAGCATGAATGTATCATATTAACCTCTGCAAATATGTGGTTTCCATTTACAAAAACCCCCATGTTCTTCACCTCAATCAACTTTTGTGGCGTCAAATGCAAGAAGGAGACCGGCGGTTAACTTAAAGATCTACACATGGGAGAATCCAAGCTTCTTCGAGCTTTCAACCACACAAAGGATCTTTCCAAATCTTTACTCCTCTCACTCAACCGCTCAGACCTTCTCACCCATTTTGTACATTGAATTACTGACTCAAGGGATAAGAAGAGGCCCACTCTCATTTCAAAATAAAAAATCCATAATCTATGATTTCCCATAATAAGATTGATTAGGCTTAATCCTAATTGGGGCTTCTCAAACCTATAAATAGAGCCCCCTCCATTCCTTGTAAAGAGAGATTACACACATTGTACACCACTCCCAACTCTAGTGTGTAAGGAGATAGTGAACTTATGAGCTCTCTCTATACATCAATACCTTTGATTGCATAAAGAAGCTTGAAGCTAGTCATGTCATTGTGAGGCCATACTCCCTATCATAATTGTATCTTGCCTTTGTTGCATAAATAAGATTAGTAGTTTGGGTGCAATTGTGTACAAAATCTTGGACTCCTACATCTCCAAAGTTGATTTAGCAAAGCGGTCCGATGTTTGATTTAAGGTAAATTCGATCCTTGTATTTTGTGGTGTGATTTTATGCTTGGCGGCTTGAGGGCCTGTTTTTGATTTGTTGCCTTTCATTCCATGGTAAGAGGGTTGTATGGTGAGAGGGCTCCCGTAACCTTAAGACCATGTGTATACCGACAACAAAATCAAGCTTATAGTGTCTCTCTAAGTTCTTCTCCAAGTTTGGTGTGCATATATTTGTGTTATGCTAGTCTCCTCCACACATAATACCATATGTTATGAGTGTTTGTTGAGGGTGTGTGTGTCTTTTGATTTATGTATATGGTTAGCTTGTATTGATTGGCTATCTACAAGGAAAGATCTTTGGTGTCCTAGTTCACACACATAACTAGGTGGTGCCCCGTTCTTGTTGAGTGTGTGGTTTTGGGGTTCTTATGTTTGTGTTGCGTTGTGCCCCAAGCCCATTGAGCAACACGGGAGCCTTGAGGAGTGCTTAGAGGCCGCTCTTCTTGTTGCCCGCCCCGAACTGCCTCAATTTTGGTGCCCCCACTGAGGACGAGCAGTTTTTGAATGGGTATTTAAGGTACATCGATCTCTTTAACACATAGATTTCCTTGTGTGCTTGTTGGGTATCATATTTTAAGAAGGAAAGTTGGTACTTTTATGTGATCTTTCATGAATAATCCACCTCCTCCTAATTCTCTTGGGATTCAATTCAACCAGTTTCATTGGGTGCACTCCATTAGAGTGAATGTTTGCATTGATAGAAAAATTTTCTACTAACAACGCATGGTTCTTCTTTTTGGTCCAGAAAGACTAAGAGAGGTTTTAGCATCACCTAATCCTGTCATACTTCCCATTGTAGATTACACCATTTCCTTTGATGTGCATATTTTCATCTTGTTTTAGCTTAGTTTTATGAATTAAGAAGACTTATACCGTAGGTTAATTTCTTATGCTAGGCAAGAAATACACATAGTTGTTGGTAGTAAGTTGCAATTTCAGCGTGTCATTCATTGTATATTTAGACCTAGGCAAGTAGCAGCCATTAATGCCTCAGTTAATCCATTTATTTTGCCTTTGATTCGTTACGACATAAGCTTTGACGTCTACATTTTCATTCTACTTTGAAAAAAAAAAAGAGTGAGAGAGAAAGAGAGTGAAGAAAGACCTTTGTGCAATCATATTTGTGCTTCTTCTTCTTAAGCATGGATACCACTAGGCAAATGAGTGGCTACCCCTTATTCTTTGGAGAGCCCGGTGAGGATGCCGAGTTGTTCTTATCAAACTTTAGAATGGCACTCCACATAAAGAGAGTGGTAGGATACCAAGAATGCTTAGACATGTTTGAGTTGGTCCTACGAAGAGATGCTTCCACTTGGTTTCATTCTCTACCTGCACCCGCGCGAGTAGATTACAAGGGGGTCATACAACTTTTTAGAGACAATTACTTCACTCCTTTGAACACACAAAAGCTATGGCAAGAAATAGTTGCTCATAAGCAAAAGGATCTAGAGGACTACTTGAGTTATAAGCAAGAATTCTTACGTCTTTGGACTCTTTGGTTGCGTAGTCTTCCTAACCCTGGAGATGGTGCAGAATTCTTGAAGAAGGAGAGATTTATTGCAGGGATGTACCCATCACTAAAATTGCAAGTAGAGTCAGGAGTAGAGTCAGGAGAGCCCACAACATTTGATGTTGCTGAGGCTAGGGCTACCAAGAAACTCCGAAAGATGAGGTGTATGCCTAGGGGGGCTTCATCTTTGATGACTCAAAGCCTAGGCAAGAGGTATAGTCCTGCACTCGTAGAGAATTACCTGAGGTCACAGTCGAGGTGATAGAAAAGTTAAATGAGTCTTTAAATAACTTGTCTATCCACTTTGCACAAGCTGTGGAACAGAAGGGCCAAGCTAAAAGGGTTGAAGAACGAGAGCAACGACCTAGGCGACTCTTGCAATGTTGGAATTGCGGAGAGTCAGGGCATGGAATGTATAATTGTCCTTGGCCTCGTGGGGAGCCAGGGAAGCCTAACATGAATTATCCAGTGATGAATGCAGGTGAAGGTACTAGTCAACAACAACCGATGATTTTGCAGAGGCCCAATGCAACAAGACCACCTCCACGCGAGGAGTGGAAGGAATGCCGCCCTTGTCGGACCCAAATGTACATGTGGTAGAGGTAACAAAGGCCAAGGAGGTAAACATTGAAGCAAATGGTGTCAAACGAAGGCGTGGAAAAGAGAAGGAAAAGGAGGGTGTGGCATCACAAAGTGACCATGGACGAGGAAAGAAAGTGAAGAAAAGCAAGGAAGTCAAGAGGAGACGATGTCGTATAAACCTCCAAGATTTCCCCCTTGGACATGGTATGGCTCCATACAACCTTTTGGAAAACATGAGAGGTAAGGGTCCTGATATCTCGTGGCCTCAATTTCTAGCCTTATGTCCACAAGTTAGGAGAGAATTAACAAAGTCCGTGAGCACTAGGAGAAAAACAAAAGAGAATGTGCCTGTTGTAAAAATTTCACAAGCCGAGATGGATGAGGACATTACACCTATATTAGATTGCTACATCAAGGGAAGGCTAGTTAAGAAGGGTCTAGTAGATGGGGGTGCACAAATTTGCATTATGACAGAGGGCTTTATGCAAAGACTAGGCATGCATATTCATGAAACACCTGAAATTAAGGTGAAAATGGCAAACAATAGCAAAGCAAAGTGTCTTGGGATTTGTAAGAATGTTTCTGTGAAAGTTTTTGGCATTAAGAAGGTTGTTGATTTTTATGTTATGTCTACCAAGGAAAGTGGTTATCCATTTATCCTAGGTAGACCATGGCTAATGAGAATGTGAGCTTTGCAGGATTGGGAAAATGGAAAGTTAATTTGCAGGAATGAAAATCATAAGAAGATTATCTTTGACATGAAGGAACAACGACGAGAGGAGATAAATGAAGAATCTACTCAAGGTGAAACAGAGGAGGATTGGACCGATGACACCTCAGAGGAAGAGAGCAGCAGTAGCACTATGGAAGAGGAGTCTTCCATTGAAGTCATGGGGGTAAGATTCAGAGCAAAAGACAAAGAGGCACCCTGTCAAGGTTTGGAGGAGGTAGGCTCTCAAGAAGACCAAATTGTGCATGATGAAGAAATGTTTGATGCTATGCTCTCAAAAATGCTTACATCGGAGGAAGGAGAGGAGTTTAAATGTGTACTAAGGAAATTTCCTAGGTTTTTTGCTAAAGATTACACAGATGTGCGTGGCGTAGAGGCCATTCAACACAAGATCGAGCTAAAGCCAGAAGCCAAACCTAAGGCACAAAAGCTACGAAGACTAGGAGTCATCAAGGAGCAAGCACTACTCAAAGAGGTGAGGAAGCTTCTAGCAGTGGGATTCATATATCCTGTAGAAAATTCACAGTGGGTCTCTCCCGTCGTGGTCACTCCCAAGAAGAACGGCAAATGGAGGGTGTGTGTGGACTATCGTCCACTCAACGAGGCGACAAAAAGGGACCACTTTCCTCTCCCATTTCAAGATGAGATCCTAAATGAGGTAGCAGGTCATGAGAAGTATATGATATGTGATGGCTACTCAGGTTACTTTCAAATTGGGATTGCATTGGAGGATCAATTGAAAACAACCTTCATCACTCCTTGGGGTTGTTATGCTTTCAGAGTCATGCCATTTGGTTTGACCAATGCTCCAGCGACATTTCAACGTTTCATGAACATGGTGTCTCAAGCATTCTTTGGGAAATCCATTAGAGTGTTCATAGATGATTTTTGCATCTATAGCTCTAAGTCATTGCATGTGCAGAGGGTGGAAGAAGGCTTGAAGAAACTCTACGACATGGGGGGCCAACTCAATCCCGACAAATGTCATATTGGTGAGGATGAAGTAATCTTGCTTGGTCATAAGGTTTCTTCCAAAGGCATTGAGGTGGATCCTACAAAGGCAAAGGCTCTTATCGACCTACCATCTCCAAAGAGTCTCAAGGAGGCCATCTCATTCATTCAAAAGGTGAAGTATATGTCACGCTTCATTCACTTACCTCAGAGTTACTTCACCCCTTGCAAAAATTGACTCAACAAGTAGAGTTTGCATGGTCTAATGAGCTTGAGGAGTACTTTTGTAACATTAAAGTCATTTTGTCAGAGCTACCAACACTCATGCCTCCTTGTTGGGAGTACACTTTCTTTGTTAGCTCTAGTGTTGGAAAGGAAACAGTGGGTGCAGTTTTGTTACAGCAAGATCCCCACAGTACTAGGATGCGGCCCATCTACTTTGTTAGTAGAGTCATGAATGTCTTGGAGAAAGGCTACACGGAAGCGGAACTCATGATGCTTGCTCTCATCTTTGCGGGTGAGAAAATTTAGATCCTACTTGTTACCAAAACCTTTTGTAATTCTCACTGCTGCAGAAAATTTGTTTCCTTGGGTGTCTTCTCAAATGACTATCAGTGCTAGAATCACAAAGTGGGTTATAGAATTGCAAGAATTCTAATACTCTTTCAAGGTAGAAGATAGTGTGCATGCACAATTGGCAGGGATTCTCACTTATAGAGTGCATGAAAAGGAGATTAAGGTGCCTAAAGTAAAGACCCTACCATTGCCACCACCCAAAACTATACCTAATGCATTCACCTTGTTCTTTGATGGAGCTTTTAGAAAAGCCACAGGTAAAGTAGGGGGAGGGCTAGTGCTGCTCAACCCAAGTGGAGAGGTGGTTATGAAGGAGAAGGTCAACTTGCTAAGTTCTACTAGCAACAATGAAGCAGAGTACGACATACTACTTCATGGCTTAAAGGTGTGCATCAATCAAGGGATACAACGTCTCCTGGTAAAAGGGGATGCACTTCTTATTGTAAGGCAAATTTTAGGCATTTGGGCATGCAAGAATGAAAGATTAAGGTAAAAGGTTCGTGCTATCCGTAGGTTGTTTAATCAATTTGAGGAGGTACAATTGTATCATATTCCTAGGAAACAAAATGAGGATGCTGATCTACTTGCACAACAAGCTGTTGCATGTGTTAAGAAGGAAATGCAAGTAGTCATGGCTGCAGCGGCTATTAAGCAACCATGGTACCAAGGAATGGAGACAACACTGGCTCCCATAGTGAGCTACATCTTGGAAGGTGAATTCCCACAAGACTTCACAAGGGCACACAAGAGGAGGCTCATGAAGAGGGCAAGTTCTTTCTTGTTCTTAGAAGGTGCCCTCTACCAAAGAGGAAAAGATCAAGTGTACAGAAGAGTACCAACAACCAAGGAGATTCCAGCCATTTTAGAAGGTTTGCATGAAGAAGCATGTGGTGGCCATTTTGCGCAAGAACTAACTGTGAAAAAGATTTTGCTTGCTGGGTATGTTTGGCCAAGCTAACATGTGGATGTCCAACATTGGTGTAAGAGCTATCATAACTGCCAAGTCAATGGTAATAAGAGGTTGCTACATGGTCCATGCCAATTAGTCATTGCAAGTGGTCCATTTGAAAAATGGGGCATTGATGCTATGGGTCCACTACCTAGAACTAAAAATGGAAAATTGTACATCTTAGTGGCCATAGACTACATGACTAGGTGGGTGGAGGCTCAAAGTGTGGCAAGGGTGAATGGAAATACTGTAAGCAGATTTGTTTACACTCATATATGTTGCAGATTTGGCACACCCTTGGAGATTGTTTCTGATAATGGTCCAGGTTTTAGAAAAGGTTTGCTCACCGAAGTTTGTGAAGAGCTTCATATTTCACATCGTCATAGCACACCCTACTATCCCCAATCAAATGGGTTAGTAGAGAAGGCTAATGGTGTCATTGCAGGAATCATATAAGGAAGATGGTGGAGAACAAGACGAAGTTTTGGGACAAGTTCCTTGATGCAGCACTATGGGCATACCAGACTACCTACTGAGAAGCAACGGGGTTTACGCCCTTTCACTTGGTTTATGGTCAAGAAGCATTGCAGCTTATTGAGCTCAACATCCCAACAACAATGCGGCTACATGGGAAAGGTGGACTAGGAGATCAAGATGCATGGGTGGATCGACTTCTCACTTTAGTTGAGCTAGAGTGGAAAAGAGAAGCTGCATATGAGTGTTATGGAAGAAAAGCCATGCAAGCAGCGGAGAAGTTCAATGCAACTTTGAAAGACAAGGGCATCAAAGAAGGAGATCTTGTGCTAAAGTATGACAATCGACTTGATAACCGGTTTGATGCCAAGTTTGAAACTAGATGGCAGGGACCATACATTGTCAAGAAGGTTTTCAACTCTAGCTATTATCAGCTCATGGATTTGGATGGCAAAGAACATTCTAAGAAGGTGAATGGATACAGACTCAAGCCATACTTGAGTCGCATTCTACCGACAGACTTACAAAAGCAACCACAAAAAGGAGATAAAAGGGCATGTAAGTTCTGTGGTTTGAGTGATGGATGTGGTGCAAAACACAAGGAACAGAAGAAAGATGGACAAGAGAACCACATTACACCACTTTCTTTAGAAAGCCTACATTATGATGGTACATGAATATACCATCATCTAGGGGGAGGGCTAAATGATAGCCGTTTTTTCGACTATCCACATTGCCATAGGGAGCTACCTCGGCCAAGGAAAATCACATAAACTCTTTGTCATAAATACCTTTTCACTGTAAATAGGCGTGTGTGCGTTAGGGACTTTACCCATATCTTCTATATATTTTTTATTATTAAAAAAAAGTTTTGTTAGCTACTCATCAAAAATAAATAAAATTATTACGGCCCATTTTGTGTAAATATTTCATTTCATATAAGGGCCTAAATATGGGGGTCTCTATTTTCTCAAATATGTAAATACTTCATTAGATGTGTATATTATAAAACCTAAGTATATTTTATTTATTTATTATTATTATTATTTTTCTTCATAATACTTTTGGACCATCATTGTACATATGCTTCAACTTCACCATGCATAAGTAAATCCTATGCTCTCACATTTCTACCCACACCATGTAGAAAGCCTACCACCCAAATCACTTTTTCCCTTAGACTATTTCATCTTTTATTCTCTCATCTACCCTAAAATAAATGAGGGTCTCCCTCCCTTTTGACTTCCATAGTTTAGTATTTTTGTATATAATTTTTACTATTAAATATTTTATATATTTTCATTAAATACTTTTTTATATATCAATTATTTTAGTATATTTTATTTTAGTATTTTATTCACAATTAGATCTCTTTGTTTATTTTATTTTCCTATCATAATAACCATATTGTCATGATATGTTGACTAGTTAAATACTAGCTTGTTTTTTCTTATTATGTAAATCCTTTATAAAATGGAAAAAATCTCCTCCATGCAAGTGTCCACATACACTTGAGTCTCTAAGGTCAGGGTATGATGTATTGGGGGGCTCACTCGTGGAGCTATCAAGAAATTCTACCAATGGGGACCCACACAAAGATTTTAAAAATTCAGAAAATACATGATTCTGCTGAATTTTTTGCGCCCGCCTCCACTCCGATTTTGGACTGGTTATCAAAAGACAAAAGTTAGCTCGGGAGCTCAAGAATATGCTTAAGTCTTTTGAGAATTTTTGGAGCTAATGGCGATGAGATATGAATTTTTTATTGGACCCCAATTTGCCCACTTTTTGGCAAGGTACACCTAGTCTCTTCTCACCTCCCTTACACATTCATCACCTACACACTTACTCATTCCTTTCTCACTCCATCAAACCTACAAACTTCATGTCCTCTCTCACCCTCTCCACCTTTTCCCTCTCCCTCCATCTCCATTTGCTCTTATATCTACTCTACACCCATACCTCATCTCCATTTCTCTCCCTACTACTCCCATATTACTAAATTATTTTCCCAATCTCAAAAAATACATAAAAATTCAGCATGAATGTATCATATTAACCTCTGCAAATATGGGGTTTCCATCTACAAAAACCCCCATGTTCTTCACCTCAATCAACTTTTGTGGCGTCAAATGCAAGAAGGAGACCGGCGGTTAACTTAAAGATCTACACATGGGAGAATCCAAGCTTCTTCGAGCTTTCAACCATACAAAGGATCTTTCCAAATCTTTACTCCTCTCACTCAACCTCTCAGCCCTTCTCACCCATTTTGTACATTGTATCACTAACCTTTTATAGTGATTACTAACTACTAACCACACTAACATTTGTAAATAAGCACCCACTCTACTACTTTTGGAGTAGGCATTACTACAAGTTATTTGCTCAAACCTCTACATCACACTCTCCTCTCATCTTCAATAATTCTCTCACCTTGAGCGCACATCCATGTGATTCAAGGGATAAGAAGAGGCCCACTCTCATTTCAAAATAAAAAATCCATAATCTATGATTTTTTATAATAAGATTGATTAGGCTTAATCCTAATTGGGGCTTCTCAAACCTATAAATAGAGCCCCCTCCATTCCTTGTAAAGAGAGATTACACACATTGTACACCACTCCCAACTCTAGTGTGTAAGGAGATAGTGAACTTATGAGCTCTCTCTATACATCAATACCTTTGATTGCATAGAGAAGCTTGAAGCTAGTCATGTCATTGTGAGGCCATACTCCCTATCATAATTGTATCTTGCCTTTGTTGCATAAATAAGATTAGTAGTTTGGGTGCAATTGTGTACAAAATCTTGGACTCCTACATCTCCAAAGTTGATTTAGCAAAGCGGTCCGATGTTTGATTTAAGGTAAATTCGATCCTTGTATTTTGTGGTGTGATTTTATGCTTGGCGGCTTGAGGGCCTGTTTTTGATTTGTTGCCTTTCATTCCATGGTAAGAGGGTTGTATGGTGAGAGGGCTCCCGTAACCTTAAGACCATGTGTATACCGACAACAAAATCAAGCTTATAGTGTCTCTCTAAGTTCTTCTCCAAGTTTGGTGTGCATATATTTGTGTTATGCTAGTCTCCTCCACACATAATACCATATGTTATGAGTGTTTATTGAGGGTGTGTGTGTCTTTTGATTGATGTATATGGTTAGCTTGTATTGATTGGCTATCTACAAGGAAAGATCTTTGGTGTCCTAGTTCACACACATAACTAGGTGGTGCCCCGTTCTTGTTGAGTGTGTGGTTTTGGGGTTCTTATGTTTGTGTTGCATTGTGCCCCAAGCCCATTGAGCAACACGGGAGCCTTGAGGAGTGCTTAGAGGCCGCTCTTCTTGTTGCCTGCCCCGGACTGCCTCAATGGTTTGGACGTTTCTAGGGTATCCCTTGTTTCCAACTCTGACGAGTGGTTGCTTACAATGTGTTTAACTGTATGTGATCTCACTTATATGCCAACTTTCCATTTTTTTGTTGATGTAGTGAGAATTAAGATGATTTACCTAATATCAAAATTGGTAGTAGGACTTTGTGTGGGATGGATTGGGTAGTATGCTCATGTCCAAGAGTTGGAGGTGTTTTGACATGTTATTGTGATAGACTCCATGCCATCTACCTTTTTGGAGAGTGGAAGGAAAGTGCTATGAGGTGAAGGAAATTGCTATCAAGTGAAGTCTTTCAATCTTCATTTCTTTTGAAATGACAATGTGTAACAGGGTCTAGTGTGAACATATGGTTGAAGGGCCTACTAGCAAAGAAGTTGGGGATCACAACAATTCAACCAACTCTAGTAGTGGATAAAAAAGGAGAGTTGGCATTGTTAGGGGAGAAGACGTTAAAATAGCAAGCTGTAAATTTTATGTGGTATTTATTATCTTGCGAATGGCATAAATATCAAAAGCTTACCCTATTCTTTTAGGAAGGTCATGGCTCAAGAGTAGGAGGATCAAGAACAACTAGGAAACTAACTGGATTTCCATTATAAAAGGCAAAAGAAAGTCAAGGTGATAGCAGCACCCAAGGGGAAAAAAATTCGGCCAGCCCTTTGCACGTCGAAAGGTTGAACTACTTGGAAAGCATAGAGGATGATGAAGAAGACCAAATCTTGAGAGAAAACCCATACTTAATCTCCTTGTTTTTGAAGAAGATGTGAAATTTGAAATACGATCTAAAAGTCTTGACAATTTAATCTTGAAAGAGTTACATGGTGGGGGAAAGTAAGAAGAAGAAAATGAAGAAGACCACAAGGAGCTCCTACTCTTGAAATATGGACTATAATAGCACCAAAGTATCTAAGCACAAATGTTGGGTTTACAAGAAATCAACAAGAAGTTAGCAAAAGAAATAGGGTCCTTAAAGGCTACAATGGCTAGGTAGGAGCAAGAGACAAGGCAGGATTGGTGGAAGCCACTGCAAATCGAGTAGTAACAGAACAAAAGCCAGAAGTTGTGGTGAAGTTATGTTGGGCATTTGGAGGTAGTCAAAGACATCCAGACAATGAAAAATAAAGATAAGAGTGGGCTCATCAAGATGGAGGTCAGACTAGCAGTATATGAGGACCATACACTTGCTAAAGTGTACGAGCAGCCAAGATGGAGGAATGGGAAGATTGTGTAATTGATGAACCAAATGATAGATTATCTATAAAGGAAATGATGGAAGCACCCACACCCACCTGCAACCAAGTTGTTCCCTATAAGTAAGAAAACCTGAATCCAAATGGGGGCAATGGATAGCATGAAAAGGCTGTTGAAAGCAGGCAAAAGAACAAAAGATTAGGTCAAATGAAATCACTTGAGAAGGAGTGGTAAAAGGAATTAGGGTGACTTCCATAGCAATCAAAGAGTTGGAGGTGCAAAAGAAAGAACTTGTGTAAAAGCAGAACTATGGGTGTCAATTTGAATTATCTTGATTTGATTTAAGTTTTTCTATAATGCAACAACATAAATTTGGTGTGTAGACATTATGTGCGTAGGCTATAAGTGTTATAGATCATAATCGCCACTTTTTGTCATCAATAACTTTGTCAATATTGTTATCATTATCATCAAATCATTGTCAATGACTTTTGCATCCTTGTTAGAACATTTCTAAACTTTACACTCTATCATTTTTATCATTATCATCAAATCATTGTGATCGACTTTTGCATCCTTGTTAGAACATTTCTAAACTTTACACTCTATCATTTTTCATATACTTTGTAAGTCTCTTCATCATCAGTGCTCTATTGGCAGCCGAGTCTCAATTGCATTCAGTGAGCATTGAGAGTACTTGTAGGCTATTAGAATATTCTCGATTTATTTCAAAGACTTGTTATTTCTAAGCTGAAATGATAGGCAATTATGTATTTGGGATGCTTTTTGCTTGTTGAAGATAAGTTTGATGGAGCCAACTACCCTTTATGGTCCTATATGATGCGTCATGTAGTATTGGTTTTGCCAAAGGGATTTGGAAATGGCATTGAGACACATTCTACCTTATAAGTGCTAGATAGTACTAGTTATTTCTAAGCTGAAATGATAGGCAATTATGTATTTGGGATGCTTTTTGCCTGTTGAAGATAAGTTTGATGGAGCCAACTACCCTTTATGGTCCTATATGATGCGTCATGTAGTATTGGTTTTGCCAAAGGGATTTGGAAATGGCATTGAGACACATTCTACCTTTAGATAGCACTAGTACTTTGGATGGTGATGCTAGTTTAGATGTAACTATGGCATCCACCTCCGTACCTCTCGACGGAAAAAGCCAAGTGGGATGTCAAGGATACACAAGCACATCCATTGGTGGTGGCACTTTCTATTGAAAGAAGCATTAGCCCTTATATTCTCTCATATAAAATTGCCAAAAAAGCTTGGGATAAGCTTATTATGCTTTTATTAGGTGCATAACTAGGCACATGTGGCCTACTTATGTAAGCAGTTAGAGTATGAGCATATAAATGAGGGAGACTTAATAGATGAGTTTCTCACAAAGATCAAAGATCTCAAAGAGTAGCTTGCATGTATTGATGAGGCCTATCTGGATAGTTTAATGGTGCCTATTGTTCTCACAACTTTGTCAATTTTATCCCCAGGTTTTGCATCCACACTTTGGATTGTGATGAAGGGTAACCCTAATGCTCTTATATTTGATGAGTTAGTTGTAGTGCTCTTGAAAGAAGAAAATCCTCGAAAAAACCAAAATGTTATATGTGTGGGAGATCAAGCATTTACTATGCCAGTCAAAAAGGTTAAGGCAAAGCCTTCTCTCAAGGTGGCTACATGCTAAGGCAAAATATTAGCCCAATCTTCTGGTGGTAAGGATGTTGAGAAGACGTGTAATAAGCCTAAGAAGAAAGGCAAATAAAACTATTATTGAAAGTCATGACATTACATCAATGAATTTAAAAAAAAGGCTAGAGAAGAAGAAGAAGGAGGAGTTAGGCATGGCTATGGATGGTGGCTATGGCTAATGCATCAGCATCAAGTGCTAAAAAGGAGTCAAGAAACTATACAAAATGATTGGGCAAGCATTCATTATGTACTATAGTTATGATGCTTATGTCCATGATATATGTATGTTAGTGATAGATTAGCATGTCTGGTATTTTGATAGTGGTGCTAGCAAGCACCACTTTCAAAATACTTCATGGAAAAAGTGCTTATGTCCATGATTTTATGTATGTTAATGATAGATTAGCATGTCTGGAATTTTGATAGTGGTGCTAGCAAGTACAACTATCAAAATAGATTAGCATGTTTAGTATTTTGATAGTAATGTGCTAGCAAGCACATTAATTCTCAATGTGGTTTGTTTTCCTCCCTTGAGTATGCTCCTCAAGGAGGGGTACGTGGACATGTGTAAACAACTCCTCATATCCAGTGGAAGGAGTTGGTAAGGTTGTGCTCACTACTTCAAATGGTGGGACAACCACTTTCTAAGATGTCTTATTTGTACATGGCATCAAAAAGCATTTACTATCAATTTTTACCACTACTAAAGCAAGACTAGTGATCAAATTTATTGATGATAATTCATGAAAAGTGTGATAGATACATGACTAATTTATTGATGATATCTCTCATTGAGATGGCATGTTACATGGTTAAATGCCAAGAATTTCCTCATGTTTTTTGGTTGAAGGAAATCATGTGTACCACTTAGATGCCCCACCAAGGCCTTGTAGTAGACAATTACTCCTTATGAAGCTTGGAATGGTGGAAGCCCTCTGTGGCCCATTTGTATATTTTTGGTTATCTTGCTTACACTCTTAAGCATGAGTAATAAAACAATAACCTAGATGATAAGGTGGTAAAATGTATTTTTGGGATACAGCTCATAGACTCTACCATTGCAAATTTTGGTAAAAGTAGAGATGTTATCTTCACTGAGAAGTCAATTTAGCCCACGCTTTTATACAAAAAAAATAGCAAAATGTTTTCTCACATGACATCTTTGATACACTCCTATGTTTGTACAATATCCGATAGCCATATTTAGAGCAAAACGAGTGCTCAAAAAGGTGCTAAAAATCAACCCATACCGGTTAAAAATCGGCTCAAATTTTAGCCCATAAATCAGCCTATTAATGAGGCATAGTGGATGAGGAAAGGGAAGCTATACACGAGTGCAACTACATGCCAAAATGGTTGGTGTGTAGACATTTTGTGATAGCAAAATTAGCTACTCCTTTGCCTAGTAAAACGTGTGTAAGTTATCATCATGCATCTTATGGATGATGCAATGGTGGATGAGGAAAGGGAAGCTATATAGGCATCCAATCGTATGCTAAAATGGCTAGTATGCAGATATTTCAAGATAGCAAAATTTGATACTCCTTTGATTAGCATTACAATTGCAAGTTCTCATCATGTATCTATTGTGGAGCATGCTCTCATTGTTATATATGTACTGAAGAGGAACCTGGCTATTTAAACCTGAGCTCCCCCCTCCCCCCTTGGTTAATTTTTAAAGAGCCAGCCATTTACACCTTCTCCATGCCCCTTTTAATTAAAACCTCTTCCAGTGGGTCCATTACTACCCCCCCCCCCTTTCCATTTTTAAAGAGCTAACCCCTATCCATTTTTAAAGAGCCACCCATTTAGACCTTCTCCCTATCCCTTTTAATTAAAACCCTTCCTAAAGTTTATTTTTAAAAATCTGACTCCCTTAAAAAACACTTTTTATTTTTAAAAAACCACCTAAACTCGTCCCATATGTCACGGGCCCAAAATGTCGATCCCGCCAAACATCGGGCTACAAAAGGAGACCCCCATCTCACTGTGCATCTTGGCTCCCTCGACCCGTCGAGCATGTCATCATATGTTTTGCCTTGTTGAGTCAAATCCATCTCATGTCTCCCTGGCCCCCGTAACTCCATAGCCAAGGTAGGCTCGGATCATTCCCTCTACCTCTGTTCCATGATCTTGTCGGGGTGGGCTACCATCGGCTTGTTGGCGTGGCTTGTCTTTCAATGGTTTCCTTTCGTCAATCCCATTTCTACGTTGACACTTTGTCAATGTAGAAATGGGACTATTGGCATGGCTCATCATCCTCATGGCATTGCCATTTTTAATGTTTTCCTTTTGTTAGTCCCATCTTAATGACAATTTATCATTAAGATGGGGAGGGTAGCATCTCTAGGGGGGGAACACATGGCACCTCATAGCACCCACTCTTACCCAAGAGGCCTAATGTGCCTACTTAGTGTTGTATGAGTGTGGTGTGTGAGTGCATTACTAAGTGTGCCTAGGTATGGGTCCATGCTAAGTGTTAAGGCTAAGAGATAGCTTCTAGGAGGGAACCACTCACCTCTACTCACCTCTACTCACCTCAACGTGTCATGGGGATCTTTCCAATGGCCAAGCTCGTAAGCCTTGAGGTCTCCAAGCTCAACACCGCCATGGGTAGCTTACCATTTGTCTTCTCCCATGAGCATTGTCATACCGTCATGTTGCACTATGGGCACTACTCCCTCCTCTTAGCTCAAATCACTCACACACACTCACTAGCATGCATTAGAGAGAAGACTAGAGAGCGGTTAAGCAAGAGGGAAAGCTCAATTGCATAATGGGAGAGTGTACTTGCATTATGAGAAAAACTTCCTTATATACACGGCCATAAGTGTTCACACACACATAAACTATAGCTAGGTAGGCACTCAAAGCTTATATTAGGCCTATTTCTTGTACATTAGTTCAACTCATAATACATTGATGCATTAAAACACTAGGGAGCACATCCTAGCTCACCACCACACACACGTTTGGAATGGGAAACCACCATTAAAATTATCTATCGAACCTTTATAGGCACCCATCCAAGTTTGAGATTTGGACACTTCAAGGCTTGTTTGTACATGAGTTTGGTGTGTCCATCCTTGACATTTGATGTAGATTACTCATGATTTGGCATACAATTGGGTGTAGAAAACCTTGTTAACCCTACATAAGCAAGTAATCTCATTAATTAAATGTGTCCCTTTGCAAACTATGAAAGGATTCTGTAGTGACCTAATGTGCTTTACTTTTCATGTGCTTTTTTAATCTATTAAGAACATTAAATTATATTTTTATCGTTAATAAAGCTAATACATAGTGTAGTACAAAAGTGTGAGTCCTTAAACTTTGGTTGGAGTTGTTGCAGCTAAAACATTTGGAGAAGATTGAAAGAATTTTATCGACTTGTGAGGTTAGTGCCATTTGTTGTAAAGGATCAAGATCATTGGCTGTTGTTGGTGAGGCTAAACTTTAAGAAATTCCAAGTGATGGGTCAAGCATACACCCACCATGGTCCCCTCATCCAAATTGATGTGCCTGAAAGGTGTTAAAATGATGACAAGGTTTCCACTAGTGGGTGTGTAAAAGTGTACTCACCAAGTAGCTACTTCATTTTATTGTAGTAGACAAGGATGATTAGCCAGTTGAACCGCAAGTGTGATTGTGAGAATCACAATGTTGAAATGTCTATGAAATTGCAAAAGAATAGTTTCTTGGATTGGAAATATGATGAGAGAATACTATGGCTATGTGGTTGCACATTTGAGTGAGTTTTAGCCTCCGTGATTTTGCAAGTCTTAGAAATCATGGTCGTGATTGTGGAAGAATCACGATGATGAAAAACCTATGTTTATACCTGATGATGATTGATATGTATTAAGAATAAGGGAAAACACATGTTAGAGATGGTTTTGGTGAAATTTAAGATAGGCAAGATAGCGTGATTATGCAAAGATATGCATCATGGGTGTGATTCATATCTCTGCATGTATACTGAGAGGAGATGCTTTTAATAGTGTAGACATGATGCAAAGATATGCATCGTGGGCATGATTCATATCTCTACATGTATACTGAGAGGAGATTCCTTTAATAGTGTAGACATGATGAGAGAATGCCAAAATACCATGCACTTGAACATATGGATGAAGATGTGTTGGTGTGATTCTTGGAAAACTTCATGGGCATGAGAATTAATGTAACACAACAAATGATTGTAGAATATGCATGTGGAGTGCAATTTGAAAGCAATGGACTGATTTAAATGCATTTGGACACATGTTGGCAACAATAACCATGATTTTTTATAACATGGCACACGGTGTGATTCATAAAATGACATGGCATAAATCACGGTGTTGAAAATCAGGGTGACTTAGCCTTATGGTTTTTCTTGTGCTGATGATATACATAGCATGTGTAACATCCTTGTATGTGCAAATTGATTGCGAGGGTGATTCTTTTTTGGCATGATTATTGATCACGGTCGTTTACAAATCACGATGTGATTCCTATGAGGTGTGACTACAAAATCACAATAACCAAACCTTATGAGATTGCTGATGTAGAGGCTGAAACATACTCTTTGATGCTTATAGATCACTATTTATACTATTCCTTGTCTTTCTATTGACCTTTAAAAAGCATGATTGTTGTGGAATCACAGGCATGATTTTAGAGATAATAAACAAACCATCATTAATCACCACTTTACTTGATTGTTCAATGAGTTTTGGTTGACGTGATTTTCAGAATCACGGTGGTGAAAACTCTTTAAATCATTGTTTGTTCTTTGCCATTTGATGCTTGAAGTATTTGATTACTAGGAATTAGACACCCGAGTGAAATTTGGCTCTTTATGCTGATGTTTGTTTATGTAGATGAAGTCTTTGGCCTTGGCATTTCTTCCACCGATGATTCCCTAGATTGTGTTTATGGGAGGTTTTTGTGGCATTCCACCAGGTAGTGGTTCTTATGGATCCGTGGCATTTGTTTTACCACTAAGTGAGCAATAGGTTCTTGTGTTTGACTCCATTTTAAGAAGAGTAAGTTCTTGTGTCTGTCACCATTGAGATTTTGCAACCTCATCTGCTGGTTCAAAGAGTGGTTCATCTAGATGATCTATGGGCATCTCCAATCACATCTCTTCATTGGATAAAGTGATAGGCAATTCCTTTTGGTGTGGGAAAGTAGAGTTTTCCACATGGTTAGGATGTTTTTGTTTTGATCTCCACACCTAGAATTATTTTAATTACCTTGTGTTTTAGTTGATGATAAAACTTAATTAGTCTTGATAGGTTTAGGCATCCATATGATGGTATTGCCCTTATAGTATCCCTGAGCTTGAAGTAGGTTTGTAGCTACTCATCTTTGATGAATTCTTGGGTATTGAGCATGGTACCTTGGTTGTTAGGTTTTTTGTTTTGGTGTAGACTTCTTCTTCTTTGCGAGCATGGTTTGCCTTTTTGGGATTCAAACTTGGGTTACACCTTCATGATATCCTTGGGCTTGCAGTATTACCTATGAAATCCACACTTTCTTTACGCCTCTTCTTGTGTAATTTATTTGAATGCCATGTTTGAGGTTCCTTTATTTTCTTCTTCTTATGAGGCCTATGAATTTCTCTATGTGAATGTAGCTTAGTTTGACTAGGTAGCCAAACAAGATTGCCACCCTCATAGAACCCTTGTGCTTGAAGCAATCGCCTTTTGATGCTTTGGAAATATCTTGATAGTCTTCTTGGTGGTAGAGTTGCAATAAGCCAATGACATCATTCCATCTCCGTACAACACATTGATATCTCTCCACTTAACTTGTTTGAGAGGATGAGTTTCATTTGGCAAATCTGGCTTGTTTTGAAAGGGAAATTGATAATCCTATATTTGGTCTTGTTTCTCTTGCATGAACATTTGGGAAGTTGATGGGGAGGAGATAATGCCAGGTGACTTGGTGCACCAGTTAACTAGTCTCATCATGCTCTCCCACATTTCATGCTTAGAATTATCAATGGAAATCAATTTTTCTTCATTAGTTAGAAGGGCTCACGTGCTTCTAATGCCTTGTTTTCCCATGTGGTGGCATAGGACTTTTTTTGGGGATTTTTGTTTGTGTCCCTCCATATAGCACTTGTCTCCCAGTCTCATTGTCTACTAGCAAAACTTGTTTTTTTCTATCAACATCAATCATTTCACATGCAAGTTTTGATGTTTCTTGTGCAGCAGATGTTCCTAAATCGAGAGTCAACTTGAGTCCCTGTGGTGAGAATATTCTAATTTTTCTATCCTCATTTGAGCTTGTTTCGACCTCCACCTTTTGCTTTTTCTTGGTTTTGTTTGGTATTTGAGGTTCTAGGTCCCTTTTCTTTGGTTGATCTGTTGGTTGGTTCAAGGCTTCTCTATCTTCATTTAGTTTTCATTTTGATTTTTGGGAATCCTCCTTGAGCTTTGGATCCTTGCTGATCTGATGTGTTACAACATTTTCCTCAACCCATTTTGAGGTTTGAGCATTGGCAGATTTTGTTTTGGTTTGCACCTTGGTATTAGTCATGTCAACACATTTAATGGTACATTGTTCCGTCCATTATGCGCACTAATAATTGTTATGGGCTACCACACCTCCAAGAGGGAACTCAATGCATTCACCTAAGGGAAGAGCAATAGAACACAACTATCATAGGGCACTTACCAATGCTTCAAACTTGAGTCCTTTGAGGCCTCCAAGCTCATTTGTTAAGCTCCAAACCTCCAAGCTCCACCTCCATGTTGTCACCATAGAGTAGCTCGCACCATCACAGAAGGCAATCACTCCCTCTCACTCTCCCACACAAGCATGAAACATACAAGCATAGAAGAGGAACAAGTGCTAGAATTCTCTCTCTCAATCTCTCTCAAGACACAAAGAAGAGCTCTCATTAGCACAAAGGGGAATTGTGTCTATTCATTATTGAGAAAATGCCTTATATACATTTGGCCCTTATTCACACTTGGGCGCCCAAGTGTCTATTCATTATTATGAGAAAATGCCTTATATACATTTGGCCCTTATTCACACTTGGGCACCCAAAACTTACTAAACTAAGGCCTTGGGTGGCCAATATCTCATAATGTATAACTTTTACAGTAGTGCCTTTACATGACACTTATTAATGTCCTCAATTGGAGGAGCATACTTGTTAATCCAAAATGGGACTAGCATCCCCCCTACTGCTGTAGGTTCTATCCTCAGAACCTGTTATCAAGGTCGAATGACATGGTCGCCGAACTCCTGATGGTAGAAGCTTTGGTGTGATTGAATCTTTTTAAGGTTCTTCTGAATGTTGAGTGTGATCTCCAGAACCCGGTGGTGTTGACCATGTCCACGAATGTGACATGCATGTAGGCAAGAAGTGTAAGATTCCTCCCCCCTAGCTTTTAAGGTGTACAGGTGTAAGAACCTCCCCTTATGATATTGTAATTATTCCCCCCTCTGAAATAAAAGAAAGATTTTGTTTTATCCTATTTTGACCTAGAGAGAGAAAATGTCTAGAGTGAGGTAGTCCAAAATTGAGATATTTTTGGATATAAAATTCCTCCTAGTGTCTAAAATGGTTTCCCCTGAAAGAGAAATTCAAAAAGAACTTTCCAATGTGCAATTGGAATTAATTAGAAATGGGTATAAAGGACCTTAGCCTAAGGGTCTAGATTTTCAAAAAAAATTGGATTATGGTCCAATTAAGGTTCCTATGGGCCAATAGGATCAATCCAAGTGTGGGGAGGAGATAAATCCAATTTATAAAAGAAAAATACCCAAAAATGAGTAAATGCCCACATAAGATGAAGAGTTGACTGAGTACAAGGTTTATTAGTAAAAAACTATGAGTATTACTAAAAAATTGAGATATTTTGGGTATAATGGTTCGTTTTTGACACATGTGTAAGGAAAAGGGGGCCCTTCAAGGAGGCACCTATTTCACATGTGTGGTGGAGTTTTAAACTCAAAAATATTATGATATTTTTATCTCTCCTCTCCCTTGGATCAAACCAAATCAAAAGGGAACCAAACTAGGTCCAAATCTTGTCCAAACTGAACCTGGAAAATTCTAGAAATTAGTTGGACTTGGTTAGAGGCCTAATGGACAATTATTATGTTAAAGATATGAATGATATGATCTGAATGAATTGATATTTAATGATGAGTTCTATATAAGGGATATTTATCCCAGGATTCCGTTGGGTTGACCAGAATATAAGGAACCCCAGAATCAGTTGGATCTTAAGGGAAAGAGTTGTCCTCTAGTTTGCGAGATGAGGGCATCTCGCGTTTTTTAGGTGGGGTAGGATGTAAGATTCCTCCCTCCCCCAGCTTTTGAGGTGTACACGTGTAAGAACCTCCCCTTCTGATATTGTAATTATTTCCCCCTCTAAAATAAAAGAAAGATTCTGTTTTATCATGTTTTGACCTAGAGAGAGAAAATGTCTAGAGGGAGGTAGTCCAAAATTGAGATATTTTTGGATATAAAAATCCTCCTAGTGTCTAAAATGGTTTCCCCTGAAACAGAAATTCAAAAAGAACTTTCCTATGTGCAATTGAAATTAATTAGAAATGGGTATAAAGGACCTTAGCCTAAGGGTCTAGATTTTCACACTCCACCTTCCAACCTTAGACTTTAGATTTTCACCCATTCAACCTTAGTTTAATTAAAAAGTGCACTCTTCTCTATTTACAACTTTTGCCAAGGCTAAATGCTCACACACCCTAGCATATTTTATGAATAATAAATATTATTTTTTAAAATTAACTCATTTATTTCATTTTTAAAAAGTTTATATATTTTTTCTCTTTGTAACTCCAATGTGTAGGGTAGTACATATGTGCACATGGGAAAACCCCATTTAATTTATGCACATGGCAACTTAGCCATTAATTTTCTTCTAATTTCTCAATTACTCAAACTTCCAAGTCTATTCCATTAAATACACACACCTTATTTAAAAAATTCATATTTCTCAATACAAAGTATGCCTTAGAAAATAATATCTTAGTTACATTAGGATAAGGGAAGATGGTTATTACAACACCACATTGTACACACACACACACACACACACACACACCCCACACACACACACATCCCACACCACACCACACCACACACATACATGCATGCACGCACACACCTTACACCACACCACATTGGATGCAACAACATTCCAGTATACTACATGCACACTGTAATATTCTAGTATTTATTCTTCTAGTACAAGATGGTGTACTACCATACCCACACCACACCACACCACATTACATGTATTTATTCTTCTAATATAAGATGCTGCACTACTATAGCCAAACCACACCACTCTGCATGCGTGCACACACACACACATGCATGCACGCGAATGCGAATGCGAATGCGCACGCGCACGCACGCACGCACACACACTTTACTTGAACTCAATGTCCTAAACTAATGCATAATCCCCTACACATGATGAGCTCCTCTCTCTTTTGGAGGTAGCCTCAAAGTTTACAATTGGAGAAAAATACTAGGAGTAAAAGAAAGATCATAATCAACCATGAAGGGAGGAAAAAGGGAATAATCCACATTCGAAAAGAGGAGATCAATGGGAAAGAGGAGATCAACAAGAAAGAGGAGATCACACTTGAGAGAGATCTCTTCTTGGGAAAGGGAGAGAGATGTCAACATACCCCAGGGTGTCCATAACAAGACTATCAGTGGTCTTGGAGGTTAAAGAGGTTGGAGGGAGCAGATGGTGGTAGCAACTAGAGAGTTTAAACCCATCCAGATATCAACAAGTCACCCACAACTACTCCATCACCATCCCAATGTAATGTCGAGGGAGAGAAATGAATGATAGAATACCCAGTGTATACATGAAGCTTGACAAGGAAAGGAATAACACTAGCCAAAATACAAGCCTCAAGGGCTAATAAAAGATAGGGAGACTAACATGCCCCAAGGTGCTAAGACTGCTTTATCTATGCTGAAAACCCTTCCGCGTCATGACCAACCTGTAGTGGAAAAAGGGGGAGGTCTGCCCCAAGGGAGTAAGCACTGGGATGAGTCAAAAAGTCATGAGAGCTCTATGAGGTCCTTTATGCTTGTGGCCTCGTCACATAGGGAAACCATCTCTTCATGACCTACAATGCTACTCCCACTGATATTTGCCTCATGGAGTTAGCAAGCCTCTTGTAACATTTTTGACTTTCTATACTACCATCGTGCTACTAGCAGATCACTTTAATCTCATTATGGCCGTGCGTATAACTAAGCAAGAAGCTCTTGCTCGTGCTAGTGGATTGTAGCCATATCATTACCATCCACACAATCGGAGAACCTTTTGGCTTAGGAGGCCAATTTGAGCAAAACCCCTAAATTCCAAGCTTTTGCACGCTTCAATTTCTGATGTAGAAACTCCTTGTGCAAAGCCCCTCAACGTTGATGTCCTTTGTGGATATACATGTCAAGCTCTTCATGCTCCTTCTATTCATTCTGTGCTTATCAAGGCCATGCATCCATGGCACCACGTGGGAAGAGAAGAGTGGATACCTGTGTGCAAGGGGTGAGAAGGACAGGTGATAAAGAGGATAAGACAAGGGACATTGTCAGTGAGGATGAGAATGGGGGACCCGCGTAGAACATGGAAGGGACTTGGGGGATAATGACGAGGTGAGGGCCTTCTAAGATAAGATAATGTGGACATAGGTGAGGATGGGGATAAGCGACGTGTGGGAGATGAAAGGGAGGATAATGTAGGCATAAGCGAGGATGGGGATGGGGGACATGTGGGGGATGGAAGGGAGGATAATGTGGGCATAGGCAATAGATGGGAATAAAGATGAGGTGAGGGACTTCCACGATAATATAGGCATAGGCGAGGATGGAGTAGTGAGAAGGGAAATGTGGTGCTGAGAGGGACGGAGACTCATCTAGAATGTTAATCCATGATAGAAAAATGGGGCCCATGGTCAACAAGGGTGATGGATGATTGAACTAGGGTGATGTGGTGATGGGGGAAATGAGTGCAAAAGATGAGGATGGAGTGGGTCCAAATGATGACACAAGTGAAGGAGTTATCAATGGTGAGAATGAGCAAGCAACAACCCCTGTAGAGGCTACATCCCCTCCTAATGGAGGATGTGGGGGTTAAGCATACATTCAATGGGAAAGGCTAGCACCATTAAACATACATTCAATGTCGAGGCTAGCAGCATGGTAGTAAGGATAGTCAAAGATGAGGGTGAGGGGAAGAATCACATGCCACTCAGAGTAGTGCATCCCTCACCTTGGGACCAATGGAATTCTGAATTTGGCGATGATGGAAGAGTAAGGTGGAGGACCGGACATAAGAGACACCCTTGGGGCATGTGTTTATGGTCCCTTCAGTACAAGCCACAAAGTACTTCGTGATACATGCAATTGAATGGTTCCTAGGTGGCATAAAGAGCATCATCCTCCATGCCAAGCGAAAGATGAGAGAGTAAGAAAACAAAGGATGAGGAAGGGGAAGAACCACTAAAACAAGGGGAGGAAAGCACATCATATCTATACAAGATAAAGCACGAGTGCCTAAGGATCCACGTGGCTAAAGGAGAGGGAGAGTTTGAAAAAAAAGAGAAAGGAGAGGAGAAGGAAAGAAAAAGGGGGTAGGAAGAAAAGAGGATTTTGGAAAGGGTGCAATTTTGAATTTGAATCTCACATCTTTCATTGAAACCTTGGTTCTTATGCTTAGCTTCAATGGTATTTTTATTTTATTTCTCCCCCTACCATGTGTCATTCTCTCTAGCCATCTCCCTTTTCCTTTCTTAAATTTGAATTTCCTATCTCATGTCATTTCAATTTTTGAAAAGAGAGCTATCCTTTCTTACCTAATGATTTTCTTGAGAGAAAAAATAGAAGCCTCACTCTTAAAATGTGATCTTCATGATGAAAAATTCAACGTGCATGTATCTCTCTCTTTCTCTCTCTCTCTCTCATTGTAAAGAAAAGACAAAAGAAATTATATGTAAGATACATTTATTTAAGAGTGAGCACACCTCACCATGCATCACCGCCAATTAAAATTTAATTAATAATATATATATGTGTGTGTGTGTGTGTGTGTGTGTGCGCGCGCTTATTTATTTTATAAATACACATGTATATATAGGTATATGTGTCTAAATATAGTAAAACATAATATTATAGATAATATATATTTACATGTGTGTGTGTGTGTGTGTGTGTGTGTGTGTGTGTGTGTGTGTGAGAGAGAGAGAGAGAGAGAGAGAGAGAGCGAATGAGAGAGAGAGAGAGAGTGTGTCATAGCTCATCCAAACCCCCCTTGGAACACATCCAACAAGAAGATTACCTGGTGAACCGCAACTGTTGTGAGGATCTTTCCAATGGCTGAGCTCGTAACCCTTGAGGTCTCCAAGATCTACAACTCCTTGAGACGCAATTTCATCGTGCCTCCTACGGGTGTTGTCACACTGCTGCGTTACACTACGTGTACTTGTCCCTCCTCTTACCTCAGTTCACTCACACAAACTCACTAGCATGTATTAGAGAGAGATTAGCAAGACCAAGACTCTATTGCACAATGAGAGATTTCTCTGTATTATGAGAGATGTTCACTTATATACATGGCCATAGTGTTCATACTCATCCTAATTTACTACCACACACTCTTGAAGCAAAAATCGCCATAAGTATTCCATAAGACCATTACGGATTCCCGTCCAAGTTGTAGATTTAGACACCATTGCTTCATATCTTAAATTTATGGTAGTAGCGCTCTTGTTAACCCTAGGAATGGGTTAACATTCCCCCCTTCCTGATGCTGATCGCATCCTCGTGATCGCGTTGAAGACCTTTGTGTGGGGAGAATTGACAAGCTTGTTGATGGCTTTATAATGTTGAGTGACGTTCAATGGTTCTTGTTTCTCTCGAAGTAATAAGAAAGGCTAGTTAGTAAATGAAAAGGTTAGTTAGTGGTTAGCGGGAATTCCTAACGGGTAGGGGTTTTTGTGCGAGTGATTGCACTTTTATAGCCATATGAGTATGTTTTTAAATAGGTTATATTTTTTGCTCACTTTGTTTTTGGCAATCATAAGCAAAATTACATTAGATTTGTGTTAGTTGGGAAACTAAGAGATGTTAATTATGGGGGAGAAGAGAAGGAAGGATACGGAGGAACATAGACAAAATCTTCAGAACGAGATTGTGATTCTCAGTTCCTCAACTGATTCATTGAAGCGACATTCATCACTTGAAGAATTTGGCCTTTGATGATGTCCTATTTGTGACAGGATTCTTGTAAAATGTTGTTGAGTAGGACCTATTCCTACATGCTTCTTTCCATGTGCTTTTTATGCTTTTATGTATATTGAAGTGCTCTATGAAGAAAATATACATGAAGTACAAAAATTGAGTCAAATAGACTCTTATTGAGTTGCTCTTGTTGAAGTAGCCACTTGTTGGCGAGACTTGAAAGAATTACGTCGACTTGTGAGGTTAATATAGAAATCTACACCACGAAGGATTAGAGATTAATGTTGAAAAGACTTGTGTTTAGAGAGTTTAGCAATATGAAGGAAAACTCCAGATGATGGGTTGTACCATGGACTAGACTATTGCCCACCATGGCCCCCCCATCCAGAGATGTACTTGGAAGGTTGTCGATGATGAGGTTTTGGTGAAATGTCCTCCAGTGCATGAGTATGGTTATGTACTCATGGAGTAGCTACTACATTAACTTAGCCAAAAGAATAGTAAGCCATAAGCTTAACAAAATGTATTGGCTATTGAAAATTGTGGGGAGTTTCTTGTGATATTCTACCTTTTTTCAGTAGGCTATTTGTATGACTCCCTTGTGTTTGTGTCCTTTTCTTTCTTTTTGGTGATGGAAAGAGTGTTAGTAAAGTGAGAAATAACAACACTGGAGTGATGTGGAAAGAGTGTTAGTAAAGTGAGAAATAACAACACTGGAGTGATGTGGAAAATTAGTAGAGTAATTAGTTTGTGTCGCAGACTGTAGGTCACGACATGAAAGCTTAAAGCGTGAAGTGTTAAGGTGTGAAGTGTTAAGGCGTGAAGGCTTAATTTGTGAAGTTCTAAGGCATGAAGGCTTAAAGAGTGAAGGCTTAATTTGTGAAGTGCTAAGGGGTGAAGGCTTAAAGCGTGAAGTGTTAAGGGGTGAAGGCTTAAAGCGTGAAGTGTAAGGATGCGAGATGTTAATTTGTGAAGTGTTAATTAAGACATGAAGGCTTAAAGCATGAAAGCTTAAAACGTGTTTTTTTTTCATTAAATTTAATTTTGTTACCACCTTGCAAGCAATAGGTTCTTGTGGCTACTCTCCTTTTTGAGAGAATATGTTCTTATATTTGGTGCGTAGATTCTGCACTTATACTTCTCATCCAGAGGGGTGAAAAGAGCATTGTGAGTTTATCCTTGATGCACTCATAAGTCTCCATTGTAGATGTGGGAACTGATTCTTGAATTTGTGGTTCAAGTGTTGTTGAGGTGGTAGGTATAGCTTTTGGTTGGGGTTGGCTGAACAAGCAAGCTCTTGTGTATGTGTTATATACTTGAGAGGGGTTGAGTGGCTTACTTGGTGTTGCTTGGGTCTCCATTCTTATCGAACTTTAGGTAAAGCTATTGGGGTTGAAGTCGCTGGTGAGCGTTCCTCCCTTTGGCAACCATATGATGGAATTACCATCATAATACCTTGTTATTGAAGCACGTGCACATGCATCGATCTTTGATGAACATTATCAATTGGTGGTTGATGCTTTTGGTGCTGAGGTTTCTTTCTTTGTGTAGGACTTTGATGTGCTTGGGAATCCAAGATTTGGTATTACCCTTGTACTTACAGTGACCTTTTTGGTACCCACACCTATTGAGTTGCGGGAGTTCTTTGAGGAACTCGCATAGGCTTTTGTGGATGACGTTGTGGAGTACTGTTATTCTTCCTATATATATTTTCAATTAATTCCAAATGCACATTGGAAAGTTCTTTTTGAATTTTTGTTTCAGGGGAAACCATTTTAGAGACTAGGAGGATTTTTATATTAAAAAAATCTCAATTTTGGATTATCTCTCTCTATACATTTTCTCTCTCTAGGCCAAAACAGGGTAAAACAAGATCTTTCTTCTATTTCAGAGAGGGGAATAATTACAAGAATAGAAGGGGAGGTTCTTACACTTTTACACCTCAAAAGCTAGAGGGAGGAATCTTACATCTTACCCCACTTAAAAAACGCGAGATGTCCTCATCTCGCAGGTGGAGTATGATCTCTTTCATCATCTTCTTCTTCTTCAATCGCTTCGAGCATTACTGCCTTGGAAGTGGACGGCCGATTTGGGAACGTCTCTCTTTGACTTTCCCTATTCTGAGGCAGAGGTTTTACATTACTTTGGATTGAAACTGAGGGTTGGTTAGAGGGTCTACTTCTAGGATTTCCCTGATTTTGGCGGAAAGGAACCTGATTACTCTGAAAAGAAGGATCTGGAAGGACGGAGCCGGAGTCTAGAATCTTGGTCCTTGATTTCCCTACCCCGAAAACCTTGATCCAAAAGGAGTTGGGCAATCCATACTACGATGTCCAAATCCTTGACAGTTATAGCATTTCACTTCCTTGTTCAGGGGTGGAACTTCTGAAGTTGAATTCCAGGGGATTGAGTTCCGAGAAAAGGACCTTTCTTCCAATCTGGAACTTCTCTTATCCTGAGCTTATCCTAAGCTTGACCCTATTGTCTCTTGGGCGGTGGAAAGTTGGAATCACCTTCTGGAGCTAGAATTCTTTTGAAAGATGATGGTGCTGGCTTCGGCGGAACCTTGACATCAAAGGCCTTGGCGAAATCCTCCACCATCCGCACTACTTCCACCATGGAAACTGGCTTGGCATTCTTCACTAGGATATTCAAGGGTTTGTTCAGTCCTCCTCGAATGAACCTGGCCATCACCTGTTCTTCATCCAGCGGTGGCGAGTATTTGAGGAGGAGAGCGAACGCTTGGTGATACACTTCAATAGTTCTGCTCCCCTGGGTTAACTCTAAGAATTTGTTCATCTTGGTTTCCAAAAAGCCGGGAGGACAGAATCTCTTTTGTAGGTAATATTAAGAGACTGAGGTTATGTAAAAGGGGAGGAGAAGGGTATGTGTGTGAAGGGACTTAAGGTCCACAGCTCAAATCTTAGCTGAAATGGAGGCGTAAAACTCTCATGGGAAGCAAAAGATCAAGTGCCTATTGGTTTTTTCCATGTTGGCTTGCTCAAGCTTTTTGGTAATAGTGTTCATAAATAATAATAGTGTTGATTAACACTAATGAGGCTTCTAATCCAACAAAGGGAAGTCACTCCAAAGTGTTTTTAAACACTAAGATTGTTCTTAAACACTAATGGTGAATCTAATCACCAATGCAAGTGTCATTAGATGCTAGAAATGTGCTCTTAAGCACTAATCGTATTTTTAAACACTAATGGTGATCTTAATCACCAAACAAAGTGTTCATTTTAACACTAATGAAGCTCTCCCCATCAAAATTAGTGGTTATGCACAAACCCTAAGTACTAAACCATAAAATTAACCATCTTAATCTCCTTTTTATGCAACATCTTTGGCTTGATTAAGGGTTATTGCACTCTCATAAGCCTTTCTCTTTCTACTCAAGCCAAAACATTTAAAAAAATTGGTTTTTTTCTTCTTCATAAATCAGCCATTACTCTCTAGTAATCTCCTTCAATACCCAATGTCAAAATACAACACCCAAATTAAGAAGTTCTCAGGAGAGGGCTTCCACACTTGGCAAGTCCTTGTCAAGTACAAGATGATATCCAAAGGTTTTTGGCCATTCATCTCCGGCACTAAGGTTATTGATTGAACTAAGGCTAAAGATATTGAAGATGATGAGAGGGCACAAGCCATCATCATACTTCATCTTGATGAGGCTCTCATTCACCATGTGGACCAGCTTCTGACTTGCAAAGGAGAAATGGGATGAGCTTGATAAGCTCTATGGAGCTCGTGGTAATAATTCCAAGATCTCACTCAAAATTAAATTTTTCAGCTTGGAACTCAAAGAGGGAGACGGCACTGGAGCCTTCATCTCTCACTTGAAGGGCCTTATGGCTCAACTTGCATCAGTGAATGCGAGAATGGATGAAGATGATGCAGTGGCTATTTTGCTAAAAGCAGTCAAGAAGGTGTACCCCACCTTAGTCACCACCCTGAAGAACATACCTAATCCCACCCTTAAAGGAGTCATTCAATCTTGTCTTGATGAAGAAAAGAGGCCAAAGGGAGGAGCTGAATCTTCAAATGCAATAACTTCATCGAATATCGAACAAGCTTTGTCACATCAAGTGATCAAAGTAAGATGTGTCCATTGCAAAAAGGTGGGTCATTTGGCAAATAATTGTTGGATCAAATATCCCAACAAAATGAAATGTAACAAGTGTAAACAAATGGGACATATTACTTCTAAATGTCCTAACAAAGAGTCAGAGGCTAACTTTGTATCAGCCTCTAACTCCACTGAGAAATTGTTTTAAATCTCAATGTAACCACACCTATATTCCTAACCTTGTACGCCTAATGTTATAAAGGAATCCTATGTCCAATACCACCTATTCCAAATTTTTTTCATAGTTGGTATTGAGGGGGGATATTAAGAGACTAAGGTTATGTAAAAGGGAAGGAGAAGGGGTGTGTGTGAAGGGACTTAAGGTCCACTAGCTCACCTATTTAAAGGTAAAGCTAGGAGGCATTTTGTATGGAGCAAGAAGCCTAGTTGTATTTTGAGCAACTAAATAAGCAAGATATTTTCTTGTATTTTGTGAGTCTCTCTTCTCCACATCTTTGATCTAGCATGAGCACCACGAAATTGTAACAGGTAAATCTTGAGATCATTCCAGGTCTGGGTGTTTCGATCCAGACGGTTTGTGTAAGATTCCTCCCCCAACCCCCTTTTTGATGTCTAGTATCTTCCCCTGTAATCAATCCCTCTTCAGAAATATAAAGACCTTGTTTCTAACTGTTTTAGCCTAGAGAGAGAAAATTATTCTAGAGAGAGAATATTCAGATTATGAATATTTTTGGATAGAAAAATAACTCATCTTATTAAAATAAGTTCCCCCGAAACAGAAATTCAAAAAGAACTTTCCAATGTGCAATTGAAATTAATTGGAAATGGGTATAAAGGACCTTAGCCTAAGGGTCTAGATTTTCAGAAATTTTTGGATTATGGTCCAATTAAGGTTCCTATGGGCCAATAGCATCAATCCATGTGTAGGGAGGAGATAAATCCAATTTGTAAAAGAAGATACCCAAAAATGAGTAAATGCTCACATAAGATGAAGAGTTGAAAATGTACAAGGTTTATTAGTAAAAAACTATGAGCAATATTAAAAATATGAGATATTTTGGGTATCCAAAAATGAGTAAATGCTCACATAAGATGAAGAGTTGAAAATGTACAAGGTTTATTAGTAAAAAAACTATGAGCAATATTAAAATGATTCCATTATGACACATATGTAAGGAAGGGGAGTTCTTTAAAGGAGGTGCATATTTCACATAAGATGAAGAGTTGAAAATGTACAAGGTTTATTAGTAAAAAACTATGAGCAATATTAAAATGATTCCATTATGACACATATGTAAGGAAGGGGAGTTCTTTAAAGGAGGTGCATATTTCACATAAGATGAAGAGTTGAAAATGTACAAGGTTTATTAGTAAAAAACTATGAGCAATATTAAAATGATTCCATTATGACACATATGTAAGGAAGGGGAGTTCTTTAAAGGAGGTGCATATTTCACATAAGATGAAGAGTTGAAAATGTACAAGGTTTATTAGTAAAAAAAACTATGAGCAATATTAAAATGATTCCATTATGACACATATGTAAGGAAGGGGAGTTCTTTAAAGGAGGTGCATATTTCACATGCTTGAATGAGTTTTAAACTCATAAAAATTGAGATATTTCATCTCTCCTCTCTCCTCATTCAAGTCTAGTTCCAAAAAGTTAGCTTAACTGACCTAAAAATGGTCAAATATTGACCAAACTGATTTAGAAAATTCTAGAATCAGTTTGTTTGGTTAGGAGCTCAATTTTTCCTATAAATAGAAGCCTCCCCCTTGTTGAAAAATAGATAGTGTTTATGCATCGTTACTCTACTCCACCTAAGCCAAGAACTGTGAATTCATTTAATAATTCACTAGTTTTTGGAGCTTCCCTCTTTCTTCAATCCCAATTAGTGGCTCCATCAACATACTTAACCAATTGATTGGTTGGGGGCCTCTACCGTGAACAAAGAATCAAGCAATTTGTAAGGTAAGTAGTGAATATTGGTCTTTTCTATAATTTCTCAATGTTTCTCTCTTCTCAACCCCTCTCAAGCTTGAGAAGCTTAATTGGTATGGTTTTTTAAATGCTATTGAAGTTAATTGGTGAATAGTAGTGAAGAGTTACATAATTTAATAAATGCTATTGAAGTTAATTTCCATTTATGTTTAAATTCTAATGGTTTTTATGTAATTTCTCTCTCTCACTCAAGAAATGGTCATACTCATGACCCATACTCAATCCAAATCATGTTTTTCATAAAGCTTTTCCTTAACCCAAGATTAAGCTATGCTTGAGGCCAAATTAATGGCTTTTTTCTATGCTTTTAGTTTATGTATATTGATGATTCAATCCATTATGGATTAATGATCCAATTAGAGATCATTTTAATTATTTCCTTAATGATAAGCTTTATCCCTTAGAAAAATTGAGATTTATCAGTCATAGCAGCGGAGCTATGGCAAAATTTTTATAAAAATTATGCATAAAATAATTTCATTCAAAGCATAAAAAGAGGACTTCCTACCATATTCTAGGAATTATCATCCTAGATTAATTGAAAGATATTCATTGTAATCATAGAGAAATTGATTTTTATATTATGCATCATTGATTTTCATGCATAGAGCTATGCATAAAAGATTATTATTTTAACATAAAAGTGTTACTTTTATCATATTTGGATTTCATGCATAGAGGTATGCATAAAAGATTATTATTTTAACATAAAAGTGTTACTTTTATTAAATTTTAATTTTCATGCATAGAAGTATGCATAAAGGATAATTTTTTTATATTAAAAGTGTTACTTTTATCATTTTAATTTTCATGCATAGAAGTATGCATAAAGGAAAATTTTTTATATCAAAAGTGTTACTTTTATCATTTTTAATTTTCATGCATAGAAGTATGCATAAAGAAAAAAAATTTATATCAAAAGTGTTACTTTTATCATTTTTAATTTTCATGCATAGAAGTATGCATAAAGGAAAATTTTTTATATCAAAAGTGTTACTTTTACCATTTTTAATTTTCATGCATAGAAGTATGCATAAAGGAAAATTTTTATATCAAAAGTGTTACTTTTATCATATTGGATTTCATGCATATAGGTATGCATAAAAGATATTCTTTTTATACTAAAAGTGTAATTTTCCTCATAAATGGATTTTATGCATAACTTAGATGCATAAGAGAAATTCTTTTATTCTAAAAGTGTAATTCCTACCAAATTGAATTTATGCATAGGAAGATGCATAAAAGATTGATTCAAAAGTGTCATTCTCATCTAAATTGAATTCATGTATAGGAAGATACATGAAAGATTGAATTTTAATTCAAAAGCGTCATTTTCATTTAAAATGACTTTATGCATAGGAAGATGCATAAAAGATTGATTTTTACTTCGAAAGTATTAATCTCCTTAAATGGAATTTATGCATAAATAAATGTGTAAAGAAATCTTATATCAAATATAAGAATTCTCTTGTATTCTATAAATAGAAATGAGAGGTGATAGGATGTGATAAGAAGTGTATAAGATGTGATAAGAGGTGATAAGATGCTTATGAAATAAGTTAGGAGGTGATAAGATGAATTAAGATGTGTATGGGATGAGGTAAGAAGTGTATGTGATAGGATAAGATGTATATGGGTTGTGATAGGGCGAGAATGGATGTGATGTAAAAGATTAGATGTGAAGGCATATGGGGTTATATGAATGGGAATGTGGAAATGGATGTATGTATGTGGATGTGTGGATGTGGAGATGGGAGTGTGGATGTATGAATGTGAAAATGGATGTATGCATGAAGATGTATATGCATAGATGTGAATATGGATGTAGATGCATAGATGTGAATGTGGATGTGGATGTATACATGAAGATGTATATGCATAGATGTGAATGTGGATGTAGATGTGGATGTATAGATGTGAATGTGAATGTGGATGTATGCATGAGGATGTATATGCATAGATGTGAATGTGGATGTATAGATGTGAATGGGAATGTGGATGTGGATGTATGTGAATGTGGAATGTGGATGTGGATGTATGTATGTATGTGGATGTAGATGTGGATGTATAGATGTGAATGGGAATGTGGATGTGGATGTATGTGAATGTGGATGTAGATGTGGATGTATAGATGTGAATGTGGAATGTGGATGTGGATGTATGTATGTATGTGGATGTAGATGTGGATGTATAGATGTGAATGGAAATGTGGATGTGGATGTATAGATGTGAATGGGAATATGGATGTGGATGTATGTGAATGTGGATGTAGATGTATGGAAATGTGGATGTGGATGTATGTGAATGTGGATGTAGATGTGGATGTATAGATGTGAATATATGATATGTGATGTGAAGGAATCTGAAGTGAAGAGATGGAAAATGATGTGATTAGATGAGTACATATATAAATGGATGTGGATATGGATATGGATGTGGATGTGGATATGGATGTGAATATATGATATGTGATGTGAAGGAATCTGAAGTGAAGAGATGGAAAATGATGTGATTGGATGAGTACATATATAAATAGAATGTGGAATAAGTAATGTGGATTAATGAGGGATAATGTGGAAAAATGAGAGTTAATATAGAAACTGTATTTGTAAACTGTTGTAAATGCTGTTTGTAAATGGCTGTTTTATGTCAAGAATGCTGGGAAAGCATTTTGACCGTCTTGTGATTAAGGTCGTGGAGACCTAACTGATAAAGTTGCAACTGCTGACGGAGAGTCAATGGAGGACGTCTCGCGTAGCAAGGTCGGCCGAGGTCTTGACCAGCCTCGGTTCGATTAAAATGGTGAGCTTCCGGTACGGTGGATGAGGGACCAAGGAAGCGGCCTATGAGTGAAGCGCTAGGTCACCTGCGAAGGATCCTAGAGGGTGCTGACCATACGGTGCTCGGGCTCTGGGTCGCCTAGGATACCCACGCGTGCGTCGAGGAAGATATTGGAACAAGGAGTAAGAGTTGTTTTGTGAAACCGGGCATGGATCTGGTTGATTGACCTTGCTGGTCTTCAATGGATGAGTCCATGGCTCTTTATATGGATCTGTTGGTTGATCTTGCTGATCTTCAACGAGAGTCCATCTTGATTTTTATAAGTAATTATATTACCGAGTATTATGGGCTAGGAACTATTGAAAAGGCCCCTGTGTGGACAGGTGGTGAGCGTTCTAGTTGCCAATGATGCCATAGATACTCTGATGAAGGAATGATGGGAAATTATGAATCAACCGGATAAATTGGAAGATTGTGATCAGTGGTACTATGGTTTCATTAAAGGATTGTTTTAAAGTTAGCCGATGCTAAGAAAAAGGCAATTTCATATTGGGTGTGTAAGTGGTGTGGCTAGTTTTATGTTTGCATGAACTTCCGGCTAGGGGGCCTTGGAACTCTTTTCCTTGGTACCCGAGACAAAACCTAACCAAATTCCAAATTAGATCCCATCACTACAGTGGTTGGGCGGTTGGCTAACCCATGGGATCGGATGGGGTTAGGCTGGACTGATGGATCCGTAAATCGAGATTTAATTTCTATTATTACGATAGATGAAGTAAATCCCGGATAGAAATTGTTCTATGGATAGGAATCAACGGCTGTGCCTCTTGATGGGGAAAAAAGCGTTGATCCCAATGATCCAAGTGCAAGTTTCTTCCTTGATTTGACCAAGTACCGTTAAAGGTGCAGTCAGATCAGTTGATCCGTAATGATCTTGACTACGTTAGAGTAAAGAGTTATCCTGGTGGAATCGCCCATGCTTTCCGGGTAAAGGAGTTTTTTTCGGTTTCGGTTTTGGACAAACCGACGGATTAGTCTCTTGTCCGGATATCCGTGGGCGAGGCCCCGAGTGTGAGACCCCTACCCACGCATGATGTGCTACTTCCGCTGCTAGTACCCCGAATCCGTCGCATGGTGGGGACAGGGATCTCACAGTTGGTATCAGAGCTTTTTGGTTAATAAGGATCAACCGAGAAGCCAAATATATCAAAAATTTATCAAGAATCAAAAAGGTTGTAATTGTGTGATATAATTCATACAAATTGATATTCAATCTGAAAATTCATAAATTAGTAATTGGGTCTTCAAATGGAAGTACCGCAATTATATAGAATCCTGACTTGCTTGAGGCTTAGACATGATGGTATTTACCTTATAATTCCAAGGGCCTTGACTACCCGTATATACCGAGAGTATACTGCAGCTCTTTATACTGACAGTATATACGAGTAAATCTAAGACTTGAAATTATAAGCGTTAATGCTATCTAGATGATGAATTCGAATGTGGTTGATATAATTTTTAATTCTGTTTGAGAATCGATGAATTGAATTGGATTCTGATTGAAAAATGACGATTTTTGAAATTTAGTTGAAATGTAATAAGCTGAGCGAAACCACAATGAGGATGAATGGGACGAGTCCCAGTGATGATATTCATAACTGGAATGATGATAATGATTTCAGCAAATCACTATGAGATTAGTGGATTGTGCTGTCAGATTGCTACTGTTAACACTTGAGACGGTAGATTAAGTTAAGGGATGACAAATTGAGAACTTGCTTAACTAAAATTCCTGTGGAGGAATGTTCAGAAGGAAAATTTTCAGTCTAATGGACCATTATCGTGTTAAAGATATGAATGATATGATCTGAATGAATTGTTATTTAATGATGAGTTCTATATAAGGGATAATTATCCCCGTATTCTGTTGGGTTGACCAGAATATAAGGAACCCCAGAATAAATTGGATCTTAAGAAAAAGAGTTGTCCTCTACCTTGCGAGATGAGGACATCTCGCACTTTTCAAGTGGGGTAGAATGTAAGATTCTCCCCCCAGCCTTCGAGGTATACAGGAGTAAGAATCTCCCTTTCTGATCTTATAATTATTCTCTCTCTAAAATAAAAGAAAGATTCTGTTTAAAAAAGGAAGAACCTTTTCCCTGAATACTTCTCAAGAGTCCCACCTGTTTTAAGATTCAGAACAATGAGTTCAGAAGTGAGAATCGATGTTTTGGATATCAAGGTTTTGGTCTTCATTCGAGTACGGCCCAAAAGAAGTTCTTTATCTCTTGGGAAGTATAAGAAGTTATCTCCCAGATATTGTGGACCAAAGAAAGTAGGTGATTTAGCTTACGAACTTCTTTTATCTCCTCATCTCAAAGTTCTAAATGCCTTCTATAGAAAAATATGCCAAACCCAAATCATGGAAAGACGGTAAAACTTCAGTGGCAAGTTATCGTTGGCTTCTAAGTTACGCTAGCTCCTTCCTTTATATAAGTCGTAACTTTTACTTGTCGTTCACAGTAATCTTACTCCCATCGATCTCCTTTCTTTCTTAATCTCCTTCATGGCTTGGCAACAAGAATTAGTTTTATCCATAATGATTCCTCACCTTCAAGACGCAAGTGAGTCTGTGAAGAAGGATTTTATAGAACAGTATGAGCGCTCACTTTTTCCTCACCTAGGAACTTCTGTAGCGCAGACCAAATGGCGGACCTATCAAGACATAACTAGGGTAACACCCTGGGGTCAGCAGCACTTTCGTAACAATGTCCGCTTGGCCATGGTTATCGAAGCCTTGGGTTTGGGTCCTCGATACTACTGCGTCATGAGATCAAGACATCTTGGGTTTTCTGAGCGGGTCTTCTTACTGGCGTGTTTTCTTCCTCATGAGAAGATACGCCTTTACCCCGTTTTTGGCTTGCCTCTCAGAGGTCCTTTTGTTAGAACACCTCATACCACTGAGATAGGCGCAGCAATAACCAACAGAATCATTCCCATAGATGAGTTACCTTATACTTGTGCAGCTTGTGAGGACTGCTTTTGTGACCATATGATGGACGGGCTTATGGAAGTGTAAAGAGTTCCTCTATCTTTACTGTATAAGTTCCGAGAATGAATAAAGTTTAAATCTTGTTCGTATTTTGAATCTTGCTCTCTTTAAGACTTATCTTGGTGGTTAATCTTGATTAAAATTTTTCTCTAAGTCTCATATTCGTGAATCTTGCGAAATTATCACAAGTTGCGAGATGAGGACATCTCGCGTTTTTTAAGTGGGGTAGAATGTAAGATTCCTCCCCCAACCCCCTTTTTGATGTCTAGTATCTTCCCCTGTAATCAATCCCTCTTCAGAAATATAAAGACCTTGTTTCTAACTGTTTTAGCCTAGAGAGAGAAAATTATTCTAGAGAGAGAATATTCAGATTATGAATATTTTTGGATAGAAAAATAACTCATCTTATTAAAATAAGTTCCCCCGAAACAGAAATTCAAAAAGAACTTTCCAATGTGCAATTGGAATTAATTGGAAATGGGTATAAAGGACCTTAGCCTAAGGGTCTAGATTTTCAAAAAATTTTGGATTATGGTCCAATTAAGGTTCCTATGGGCCAATAGCATCAATCCATGTGTAGGGAGGAGATAAATCCAATTTGTAAAAGAAGATACCCAAAAATGAGTAAATGCTTACATAAGATGAAGAGTTGAAAATGTACAAGGTTTATTAGTAAAAAACTATGAGCAATATTAAAAATATGAGATATTTTGGGTATCCAAAAATGAGTAAATGCTCACATAAGATGAAGAGTTGAAAATGTACAAGGTTTATTAGTAAAAAAACTATGAGCAATATTAAAATGATTCCATTATGACACATATGTAAGAAAGGGGAGTTCTTTAAAGGAGGTGCATATTTCACATAAGATGAAGAGTTGAAAATGTACAAGGTTTATTAGTAAAAAACTATGAGCAATATTAAAATGATTCCATTATGACACATATGTAAGGAAGGGGAGTTCTTTAAAGGAGGTGCATATTTCACATAAGATGAAGAGTTGAAAATGTACAAGGTTTATTAGTAAAAAACTATGAGCAATATTAAAATGATTCCATTATGACACATATGTAAGGAAGGGGAGTTCTTTAAAGGAGGTGCATATTTCACATAAGATGAAGAGTTGAAAATGTACAAGGTTTATTAGTAAAAAAAACTATGAGCAATATTAAAATGATTCCATTATGACACATATGTAAGGAAGGGGAGTTCTTTAAAGGAGGTGCATATTTCACATGCTTGAATGAGTTTTAAACTCATAAAAATTGAGATATTTCATCTCTCCTCTCTCCTCATTCAAGTCTAGTTCCAAAAAGTTAGCTTAACTGACCTAAAAATGGTCAAATATTGACCAAACTGATTTAGAAAATTCTAGAATCAGTTTGTTTGGTTAGGAGCTCAATTTTTCCTATAAATAGAAGCCTCCCTCTTGTTGAAAAATAGATAGTGTTTATGCATCGTTACTCTACTCCACCTAAGCCAAGAACTGTGAATTCATTTAATAATTCACTAGTTTTTGGAGCTTCCCTCTTTCTTCAATCCCAATTAGTGGCTCCATCAACATACTTAACCAATTGATTGGTTGGGGGCCTCTACCGTGAACAAAGAATCAAGCAATTTGTAAGGTAATTAGTGAATATTGGTCTTTTCTATAATTTCTCAATGTTTCTCTCTTCTCAACCCCTCTCAAGATTGAGAAGCTTAATTGGTATGGTTTTTTAAATGCTATTGAAGTTAATTGGTGAATAGTAGTGAAGAGTTACATAATTTAATAAATGCTATTGAAGTTAATTTCCATTTATGTTTAAATTCTAATGGTTTTTATGTAATTTCTCTCTCTCACTCAAGAAATGGTCATACTCATGACCCATACTCAATCCAAATCAAGCTTTTCATAAAGCTTTTCCTTAACCCAAGATTAAGCTATGCTTGAGGCCAAATTAATGGCTTTTTTCTATGCTTTTAGTTTATGTATATTGATGATTCAATCCATTATGGATTAATGATCCAATTAGAGATCATTTTAATTATTTCCTTAATGATAAGCTTTATCCCTTAGAAAAATTGAGATTTATCAGTCATAGCAGCGGAGCTATGGCAAAATTTTTATAAAAATTATGCATAAAATAATTTCATTCAAAGCATAAAAAGAGGACTTCCTACCATATTCTAGGAATTATCATCCTAGATTAATTGAAAGATATTCATTGTAATCATAGAGAAATTGATTTTTATATTATGCATCATTGATTTTCATGCATAGAGCTATGCATAAAAGATTATTATTTTAACATAAAAGTGTTACTTTTATCATATTTGGATTTCATGCATAGAGGTATGCATAAAAGATTATTATTTTAACATAAAAGTGTTACTTTTATTAAATTTTAATTTTCATGCATAGAAGTATGCATAAAGGATAATTTTTTTATATTAAAAGTGTTACTTTTATCATTTTAATTTTCATGCATAGAAGTATGCATAAAGGAAAATTTTTTATATCAAAAGTGTTACTTTTATCATTTTTAATTTTCATGCATAGAAGTATGCATAAAGAAAAAAAATTTATATCAAAAGTGTTACTTTTATCATTTTTAATTTTCATGCATAGAAGTATGCATAAAGGAAAATTTTTTATATCAAAAGTGTTACTTTTACCATTTTTAATTTTCATGCATAGAAGTATGCATAAAGGAAAATTTTTATATCAAAAGTGTTACTTTTATCATATTGGATTTCATGCATATAGGTATGCATAAAAGATATTCTTTTTATACTAAAAGTGTGATTTTCCTCATAAATGGATTTTATGCATAACTTAGATGCATAAGAGAAATTCTTTTATTCTAAAAGTGTAATTCCTACCAAATTGAATTTATGCATAGGAAGATGCATAAAAGATTGATTCAAAAGTGTCATTCTCATCTAAATTGAATTCATGTATAGGAAGATGCATGAAAGATTGAATTTTAATTCAAAAGCGTCATTTTCATTTAAAATGACTTTATGCATAGGAAGATGCATAAAAGATTGATTTTTACTTCGAAAGTATTAATCTCCTTAAATGGAATTTATGCATAAATAAATGTGTAAAGAAATCTTATATCAAATATAAGAATTCTCTTGTATTCTATAAATAGAAATGAGAGGTGATAGGATGTGATAAGAAGTGTATAAGATGTGATAAGAGGTGATAAGATGCTTATGAAATAAGTTAGGAGGTGATAAGATGAATTAAGATGTGTATGGGATGAGGTAAGAAGTGTATGTGATAGGATAAGATGTATATGGGTTGTGATAGGGCGAGAATGGATGTGATGTAAAAGATTAGATGTGAAGGCATATGGGGTTATATGAATGGGAATGTGGAAATGGATGTATGTATGTGGATGTGTGGATGTGGAGATGGGAGTGTGGATGTATGAATGTGAAAATGGATGTATGCATGAAGATGTATATGCATAGATGTGAATATGGATGTAGATGCATAGATGTGAATGTGGATGTGGATGTGGATGTATACATGAAGATGTATATGCATAGATGTGAATGTGGATGTAGATGTGGATGTATAGATGTGAATGTGAATGTGGATGTATGCATGAGGATGTATATGCATAGATGTGAATGTGGATGTATAGATGTGAATGGGAATGTGGATGTGGATGTATGTGAATGTGGAATGTGGATGTGGATGTATGTATATATGTGGATGTAGATGTGGATGTATAGATGTGAATGGGAATGTGGATGTGGATGTATGTGAATGTGGATGTAGATGCGGATGTATAGATGTGAATGTGGAATGTGGATGTGGATGTATGTATGTATGTGGATGTAGATGTGGATGTATAGATGTGAATGGAAATGTGGATGTGGATGTATAGATGTGAATGGGAATATGGATGTGGATGTATGTGAATGTGGATGTAGATGTATGGAAATGTGGATGTGGATGTATGTGAATGTGGATGTAGATGTGGATGTATAGATGTGAATATATGATATGTGATGTGAAGGAATCTGAAGTGAAGAGATGGAAAATGATGTGATTAGATGAGTACATATATAAATGGATGTGGATATGGATATGGATGTGGATGTGGATATGGATGTGAATATATGATATGTGATGTGAAGGAATCTGAAGTGAAGAGATGGAAAATGATGTGATTGGATGAGTACATATATAAATAGAATGTGGAATAAGTAATGTGGATTAATGAGGGATAATGTGGAAAAATGAGAGTTAATATAGAAACTATATTTGTAAACTGTTGTAAATGCTGTTTGTAAATGGCTGTTTTATGTCAAGAATGCTGGGAAAGCATTTTGACCGTCTTGTGATTAAGGTCGTGGAGACCTAACTGATAAAGTTGCAACTGCTGACGGAGAGTCAATGGAGGATGTCTCGCGTAGCAAGGTCGGCCGAGGTCTTGACCAGCCTCGGTTCGATTAAAATGGTGAGCTTCCGGTACGGTGGATGAGGGACCAAGGAAGCGGCCTATGAGTGAAGCGCTAGGTCACCTGCGAAGGATCCTAGAGGGTGCTGACCATACGGTGCTCGGGCTCTGGGTCGCCTAGGATACCCACGCGTGCGTCGAGGAAGATATTGGAACAAGGAGTAAGAGTTGTTTTGTGAAACCGGGCATGGATCTGGTTGATTGACCTTGCTGGTCTTCAATGGATGAGTCCATGGCTCTTTATATGGATCTGTTGGTTGATCTTGCTGATCTTCAACGAGAGTCCATCTTGATTTTTATAAGTAATTATATTACCGAGTATTATGGGCTAGGAACTATTGAAAAGGCCCCTGTGTGGACAGGTGGTGAGCGTTCTAGTTGCCAATGATGCCATAGATACTCTGATGAAGGAATGATGGGAAATTATGAATCAACCGGATAAATTGGAAGATTGTGATCAGTGGTACTATGGTTTCATTAAAGGATTGTTTTAAAGTTAGCCGATGCTAAGAAAAAGGTAATTTCATATTGGGTGTGTAAGTGGTGTGGCTAGTTTTATGTTTGCATGAACTTCCGGCTAGGGGGCCTTGGAACTCTTTTCCTTGGTACCCGCGACAAAACCTAACCAAATTCCAAATTGGATCCCATCACTACAGTGGTTGGGCGGTTGGCTAACCCATGGGATCGGATGGGGTTAGGCTGGACTGATGGATCCGTAAATCGAGATTTAATTTCTATTATTACGATAGATGAAGTAAATCCCGGATAGAAATTGTTCTATGGATAGGAATCAACGGCTGTGCCTCTTGATGGGGAAAAAAGCGTTGATCCCAATGATCCAAGTGCAAGTTTCTTCCTTGATTTGACCAAGTACCGTTAAAGGTGCAGTCAGATCAGTTGATCCGTAATGATCTTGACTACGTTAGAGTAAAGAGTTATCCTGGTGGAATCGCCCATGCTTTCCGGGTAAAGGAGTTTTTTTCGGTTTCGGTTTTGGACAAACCGACGGATTAGTCTCTTGTCCGGATATCCGTGGGCGAGGCCCCGAGTGTGAGACCCCTACCCACGCATGATGTGCTACTTCCGCTGCTAGTACCCCGAATCCGTCGCATGGTGGGGACAGGGATCTCACAGTTTGTCTCACAGTGGTTTCTCCATGCCACTCTAGCTGTTTCTACTATTTTCAGCCTTGCAAGAGCCATTTTACTCTTCTCATTGTACCCAGTGACATCGAAGTACTGTTCCATTGCTTCGATCCACTTCTCCACAGCCTCTCCCAAGTTTTCCCCTTCACCCTTGAAAGATCCAGGCTGCGATCTATGAAGAGTTTTACGAACATCCAAGTCGAGATCTTCCTCATTGAGTTGGCGGTTATCATTCCTACCACGACGACCACGATCCATGATCCTATTAATACGAAAATTCTTGTTAAGTCCCTTTATTTACAATTCAAATCCGACTTTAGATCCAACTAATTCTAGGGTTCTTTAGATTGGTCAGCCCCCCACAGAATCATGGGATAAAGATCCCTTCTAACAGAAGAACATACAGAACTCATTATCAGAGAATAATTCATTCAGAACAATCATATAGAACTCATTATCAGAGGATAATTCATTCAGAACAATCATTCATATCCTTAACACAATAATGGTCCATCAGATCGGAAATTCCATCTGAACATTCCTCCACGGGAATTTCAATTATACAGGTTCTCAATCTGTCATCCCTTAATTAGATCCATTGTGTCAAAGGTCAAACAATAGCAATCTGTTAGCACAATCCACTAATCTCGTCGTCGTGATTTGCTGAAGTCATTACCACCATTCCAGTTACTAACATCATCTCTGGGACTCGTCCCATTCATCCTCATTGTGGCTTTGTTCAACTTATCTTCTTTCAACCAGAATTTAGGAATCATTATCTTTCAATCAAAATCCAAATCAACTCATTAATTCTCAACCAAAATTCTAAAATCATATCAACCAGCATTCGAATTCATCATCTGGATAGCATTTTTGCTTATAATTTCAAGGTCTTAGATTTTCTCGTATATATTGTCAGTAATTAAAAAGCTGCAGTTATACCCACGGTATATACAAGTAGTCATGGTCCTTGGAATTATAAGGTAAATACCATCATATCTAGGCCTCAAGCAAGAAGTTAAGGATTCCATACAATTGTGGTACTTCCATCTGAAGACCCAATTACCAATTTATGAATCTTCATTCTGAATGTCAATTTGTATGAATTTCATCACACGATTTCAATCCTTTACAGGTACTTCATAAATTTTTGACATTTTTGGCTTCTCAGTTGATTCACTTTAGCCAATTCACTCTGATACCAACTGGAATATCCCTGCCTCCTCCGCGCAACAAATTCGAGGGTGCTAGCAGTGGAAGTAGCACTTCTTGTGTAGGGCAGGGTCTCTCACTCGAGGCCTCGGCCACGGATATCCAGACAAGAGACTAATCCCTCGGTTCTTCCAAAACTGAACCCAGAAAAACTTCCCTCGCCAGAAAGCACGGGCGATTCCTCCAGGATATTTTTATTCTAACGTAGTCAAAAGCCTTAACTAATCAAACTTATCCGACCAAACCGGTAAGTCACATGGTCAGATCAACGAAAAGACTTGCACTTGGATCATAGAGACCGACGCTTTTTTCCTCATGGAGAGGCACAGCCTCATTGATTCTTTTCCATAAAACAAAGACTTTCCCAGATTTAATTCATCTATCGTACCATAACAGAATTGAGTCTCATTTTAGGGATCCATCAGTCCAGCCTAACCCCATCCAGTCCCATGGGTTAGCCAACCGCCCAGCCAACTGCCCAACCACTGTAGTTATAGGATCCATTTAGGAATTTGGTTAGGTTTTGTCTCGGGTACCAGGGAAAAGAATTCCTAGGCCCCTATAGCTGGTGCTTCATACAAACTTCAAGCTAGTCACACCACTTACACACCTGATATGAAATTGCCTGTTTCACAGATTCAGCTGTCTTTAAAACAATCTTTTAATGAAACCATAGTATCACTGATCATAATCCTCCAAAGTATCCGGTTGAATTCTAGTTTCCAATCATTTCTTCATCGGAGTACCTATGGCATCATTGGCAACTAGAACGCTCACCACCTATCCACTCAGGGGCCTTTTCAATAGTTCCTAGCTCATAGTACCCGAAAATATATTCACTTATAAAAATCCAGATGGACTCTCCGTTGAAGATTAGCAAGATCAACCAACAGATCCATATAAAAGAGCCATGGACTCATCCGTTGAGGACCAGCAAGGTCAATCAACCAGATCCATGCCCAAATCTAAAAAACAACTGTAACTCCTTGTTCCATTTTGTTCCTCGATGCACGCCTGGGTATCTTCGGCGACCCAGAGCCCGAGCACCGTATGGTCAGCACCCTCTAGGATCCTTTGCAGGTCACCTAGCGCTTCACTCATAGGCCGCTTCCTTGGTCCCTCATCCACCGTACCGGAAGCTCACCATTTAAATCGAACCGAGGCTGGTCGACCATGCTACGCGAAACATCCTCCGTTGACTCTCCGTCAGCTGTTGCAACTTTATCACTTAGGTCTCCCCCACGACCTTATTCACAAGACGGTCAAAATGCTTCCCCAGCATTCTTGACATAAAACAGTCATTTAAAAACAGGTCATAAATACAGTTTCTATAACGAACTCTCGTCTTTCCACATTGTTTCACATCAATCCACATTATTTAATCCACATCCAATCATATGTATTCCCATCGTCCTCCATCCATTCTCATCCAATCACATCATATCCTTCAAATGATGAATGCCGCTTCAATGAAGAACTGAGAATCACCATCTCGTTCTGATGATTAAGTCTACGCTCCTTTGGATTCTTCCCTCTCTTCTCTCCCATTATTAACATCTCTTAGTATCCCCACTAACAAAAATCACATTTAACATTGCTTATGATTGCCAAAAAACAAAGTGATCAAAAAGCCCAAAAAAAGACTCACAAATATAAAAATGCAATCATTTGCAAAAACCCCACCCCCCACCCCATTAGGAATTCCCCATAAACCAATAACATTTTCATTCACTAACTAACTTTTCTTATCCCTTCAAGAGGTACAAAGACCATTGAGCGTCCATCAACATCAAAGCTATCCATTCCTCCCACAAATGTCTTCAACGGATCACGAGGATGCAATCACCATCAGGAAGGGGGGGGATGTTAACCTAATTCTAGGGTTAACAAGATCTACCGCCATTATCTTACATTAATGAGTCACAATACATACACCAAAGGGTCATACATTCAAGATATAAAGCAATAGTGTCTAAAGCTACAACTTGGACAGGCGCTCATAATGGTGTGACGAAGTATTTATGGTGATTCCCGCTTCAGAGCATGTGGTAGCAAGAGGACGAAGTCCTAAGTGATGTACTTCATGGATATATTATGAGAGTAGTCATTGTAATATCATTAGGCCTCTTATGAGCCTAAAGTGCCCGACTGGTCACAATTTAAGTGAGTGTGAACACTTATGGCCATGTATATAAGTGAATATCTCTCATAATACAGCATACTCTTCCATCGTGCAATTGAGGTGTAACAGTGTAAGATTCCTCCCTCTAGCTTTTGAGGTGTAAAAGTGTAAGAACCTCCCCTTCTGTTCTTGTAATTATTTCCCTCTCTGAAATAGAAGAAAGATCTTGTTTTACCTTGTTTTGGCCTAGAGAGAGGTAATCCAAAATTGAGATATTTTTTGATATAAAAATCCTCCTAGTGTCTAAAATGGTTTCCCCTAAAACAAAAATTCAAAAAGAACTTTCCAATGTGCATTTGGAATTAATTGAAAATATATATAAAGGACCTTAGCCTAAGGGTCAAGATTTTTTGAAAATTTTGGATTATGGTCCAATTAAGGGTTCCTATGGACCAATAGGATTAATCCAAGTGTTGGGATGAGATAAATCCAAAGAATAAAAGAAAATATCCAAAAATGAGTAAATGCTCACATAAGATGAAGAGTTGATTGAGTACAAAGTTTATTAGTTAAAAACTATGAGATATTACTAAGAAAATGAGATATTTTTGTATAATGATACATTTTGACCCCTTGGTAAGGAGGGGGGGGGGGACTTCAAGGAGGCACCTATTTCACACATGTGAATGAGTTTTTAATTCAAAAAAAATGTGATATTTTTTTCTCTCCTCTCTCTTGGATCAAACCAAATCAAAAGGGAGCCAAACTGAACCTAGAAAATTCAACCAAACTGGTCCAAATCTTGTCCAAATTCAGCCAAACTGAACCTAGAAAATTCTAGAATCCAGTTGGACTTGGTTAGAGGCCTCCCTCACCTATAAATAGATCCTTAGTCTTTTGTAAAGAAATCTGTGAACTATACCATGCTAGTATTACATTCAAATAATGATATTTTCTATTATCCCTTAAAAATCCTCTACTTTTGGGAGAACTTGGAGCTTCTCTCTCTCTTAGAGCTTCTTCTCAACATACTAAACCAATTGATTGGTTGGGAGCTTCCTTCTGACATAGAGAAGCAAGCAAATCAAGAGGTAAGATGTAATTTCATGGTTTTTCTCTACTATTCTCAATGTTTTGACTTCTCAACCCCTCTCGAGCTTGAGAAGTTTCTAAATTAAGTGTTTATAATGCAAATCAAGCTTTTCTTAAGAGTTGTAATGAATAATTAAGAAAAGTTTACATTTATGCTTAATTAGGATGCTTTTTATGTTTATCTCTCTCTCCCCAAAAGAATGGTCATTCCTATGACCAATTCTCTATTCAGATGATGCTTCTCATTGATAGATTCTCAATTCACAAATCAAACTCTAGTGACGCTAGAGGTTAAGAAAGTGGTTTTTTATATTTTTATGCTTCTAAAATTATGATAATCTTATGATTTAAATCCATAAATTGGATTTAATTTTAGAAGATAGTTATACTATCCTAATTGTATTACTAAGTTTATTCTTTTTAAAAATATTAAAAATTATCAGTAATAGCACCGGAGCTATGGCAAAATTTTTAAGAAATTGGTACATAATTCATTCTCATGCATAACGTGAAAAGAGGACTTCCTACCATTCTAGGATTGGTAATCCTATGCTAAAAGAATGATTTTCATCACATTCAATAGAAAACATTCTTAAGGTTTATGCATAATTAAATAATTAAAAAAAAAGAAAATTATGGTAATTTTATTTAAATGATAAAAGAAGAATTTCCATGACATTTGGAATTCAATCATTTAAATGGAAAAAGTGAAATTCTTAGCATATTGAATTAATGGATATTTTATTAAAATTCAAAGAAGAATTTTAGATAAAGTTTTTTATGCATGAGAAATATTTAGATGATAAAAGAGGAATTCCCATGACATTTGGAATTCAAGAGGAATTTCCATGACATTTGGAATTCAATCATTTAAATGGGAAAAGTGGAATTCTTAGCATATTGAATTCATGGATATTTTATTAAATTCAAAGAGGAATTTTAGATAAATTTATTTTATGCATGAGATATATTTAAATGATAAAAGAGGAATTCCCATGACATTTGGAATTCAATCATTTAAATAGTAAAAATAGAATTCTTGGCATATTGAATTAATGGATATTTTTATTAAAGAAAAGAGGAATTTTAGGTAAATTTTTTTGATGATAAAAGAGGAATTCCCATGACATTTAGAATTCAATCAATTAAATGTAAAAAGAGGAATTCCCATGATATTTGAGATCCAAGAAATTAAATGGGAAAAAGAGAAATTTTTAGCATAATTTAAATTATGAGTATTTATCAAAAGTGGAATTTTGAGCATTATTGGGAAAAATGGGTAGAATTAATTTTTGTAAATCCCATGAATCTTTTACTCAAAAAAGAAAAATATTGAATATATTCCACTTGAGAAAATTAAGAAAGAATATTAAATTATCCGTTGAGAAAAAGAACCTTTACCTAGGCCAAGCAATTGGCAGAAATATTAGAAAAGTCCCATCACTATCAAAAATAGAAAATTTTACTAATATGAATGGATATGATGTGATGGATGTGAATAGATGTGATGTAAATGAATGTGATGGATGTGATGTGATGGATGTGAATCGGGATAGATATGAATGAATGAGATGTGATGTGAAATGGATGTGCTGTGATGTGAATTGGGATAGATGTGAATGGATGAGATGTGATGTGAATGGATGTGATGTGAATCGAGATAGATGTGAATGGATGAGATGTGATGTGAATCGGGATAGATGTGAATGGATGAGATGTGCAGTGAATGGATGTGATGTGAATCGGGATAGATGTGAATGGATGAGACATGATGAGAATGGATGTGATGTGATGTGGATCGGGATAGATATGAATGGGTGAAATGTGAATGAATGTGATGTGATGAGATATGGATATGGGTAAATGTGAATGGATGAGATGTGATGAGAATAAATGTGGATATGGGTAAATGTGATGAGATATGGATATGGGTAAATGTGAATGGATGAGATGTGATGAGATATGGATATGGGTAAATGTGAATGAATGTGATGTGATGAGATATGGATATGGGTAAATGTGAATGGATGAGATGTGATGAGAATAAATGTGGATATGGGTAAATGTGATGAGATATGGATATGGGTAAATATGAATGGATGAGATGTGATGAGATATGGATATGGGTAAATGTGAATGGATGAGATGTGATGAGAATAAATGTGGATAGATGTGATGAGATGGAATATGATGTGATTGGATGAGAATGGATGGAGGACGAAGCCTTCGATGATGTCCCTTTGTGTGGCAGGATTCTTGTTGTCAAATGTTGTTGTGTAGGACCTGTTCCTGCTTTCTTCTGCCTATGTGCTTTTTATGTTTTTATTTATATTTAAGTGCTCTTATATGAAGCAGATATACATGAAGTACAAAAATTAAGTCATATAGACTCTTATTAACTGCTTTGTGTCAAAATAGCCACTTGTTGGTGGGGATTGAAAGAATTACGTCAACAACTGGCAAGACTAATATAGATATCTTCACTGAGGATTAAAGATCATTGATTTGTAAAGATGGTAGCGTTGTTTGGAGAGGTTTGTAATTTGAAAGAAAATTCTAGGTGATGGGTTGTACTATTGACCTGGCTTTCACCCTCCATGCCTCCCCCATCCAGAGATGTACCTGAAAGTTGTCGATGGTGAGGCTTTGGTACAATTATTCTCCAGTGCATGAGTATGGATATGTACTCATGAAGCAGCAGCTACATTAACATAGCCAAAGAATAGTAAGCTTGAAGATTGGAAAAGTGTTAATGCGTGAGATGGCTTAATCCGTGATGTGGCTTAAATTATGAAAGTGCAAGTTTTTTAGCCGTGAGACTGCTGATTCGTGCAAGATCTGAACTTGTGAGATTGCAAGTTTTTTGGCCGTGAAAGGATATTCCGTGAAATGGCCTAATCCTATGAGATTGCAGGTTTTTTGGCCGTGAGATGGATTTCTGTGAGTTAGAATTCTGTGAAGTGTAATTCTGTGAGATGGAATTCTATGAGTTGGAATTTCGTGAGATGGAATTCCATGAAGTTGCAGGTGTTTTTTTTTGGGCTGTAAAAGGTTATTCTGTGAAATGTCCTTTACCCGTGAAAGTGCAGGTTCTGACCCTGATGATTTTTTATTGAAATGATTCTATGGGTCAGCTAGAGCATGACATGTGAGCAACAGGTTCTTGTGCACTTATACTTCACATCCAGAGGGGTGACAAGAGCATTGTGAGTTTGTCTTTGATGCACTCATAAGTCTCTGTCATAAATATGGGAATTGACTCTTGAATTTTTGGCTCGCATGTTGAGGAAGTAGATAAGACTGCTCGTTGGTTACCATTGGGGTTGCTTGAACACACAAGCTCTTATGTAGGTGTGCTGAATGCACGAGAGTGGTTGAGTGACTTACTTGGTGTTTCTTGGGCCTCCATGCTTATCAAACTTTAGGTGAAGCTGTTGGGGTTGAAGTCATGGTGAGGCTTTCTTCACGTTGTTTGATTTTGGCAACCATATGATAGGATTACCATCATAGTACCCTTGTTGTTGAAGCACATGCATAGGCACCCATCTATGATGTCAAACATTATAAACTGGTGGCTGATGTGCTTGGTGTTGAGGCTTCCTTCTTTATGCAAGCTTAGGGGGCTTTGTGATGTGCTTAGGAATCCAAGCTTTGGTATTACTTTTGTAGTACCCTTGTGCTTGCAATAATGTTTTTGGTATTACTTTTGTAGTACCCTTGTGCTTGCAATAATGTTTTTGGTACCCACACTTGCTAACTTGGTGGGAATTCTTTGAGGAACTCGCATAGGCTTTTGTGGACGATGTTGTAGAGTACTTTTCTTTTTCCTTGGCCTCTGAGTACTGGGTGTTGAGGAAGAGGCTTTGACTATTGAGGCACCCAAATTTGATTGGCACCTTCATAGTAGCCTTGAGCTACAAGTAGCTACTTTGCCACCCACATCTTGATACTATTTGGAGTTTTCTTTTGGGTTGATGTGGAAGGTTTGGGGCCCTCCTTGACTTTGGTTGGCGCTGAGGCTGCAAGTTTGAGACTCATGGGCATTGTTGACGACGATGATAAGGCTAGAGTCTCTTGTGGAGTGGCTGTCAACGAGGCCTTTGAGCATGTGGTTGTCTCCTTTGGTGAGGTTTGTCGATGAAGATGCATAGGCTCTGGGGCCTTTCCTTGAGTTCCTTGTTAGAGATAGATGGTTGGGTTGTGGGAACTTCTTCAAGAATAGCTGTTGATTGCGAGGTTTTGGCATCGAGCTTCGTAGAGGTAAGGATGGGGTTAAAGGAGTCGATGCTCTAATGGAGTCGGTTGTTGATGCAAAAGTTAGGTCATTGTGTAGGGGGGCTTCTGTGGAAGACGCTTGTAACCTTTTGCATCCAGCATCATAGAAATCCATTAAAGTTGGATTCTCTTTCTGGTAGTATGGTATTGTCAACTTTTTGTTATTGACCACCATGATGACTCTATCGCTAGCAAAGCACAGTGGTGCTTGGGGGGCAGCAATAGTCCATTTATTTCCCAAGATCAAATCTGCTTCCAACACATACTCAACCACAAAAAACTTGCAAGTAAGGGGGTTTGTTTCAATATACATTGTATGTTCAAAGTACTCCAAACATGGCATGTTCAAGTCTTGTGTAAAGGGAATTCTTTCAGGATGTGCCGTGACTGTTAGTTGACCTAACAAATCCCATAGCTTGAGGGTCATAAGATTGTGTTCTCGTGTTGATAAAGCTGTGCTTGAGTTGTGGTGATTTTATTTGCAATTTCCAATCCAACCAAAATCCTAGGGATCTTTTCAATAAGATATGTTGGAAGTTCCAGCTCCTCCAATGTCTCTTCCTCCCGTAATAGAAATTGTACATTGCCTGTGCAGGAGTGTTTAAGGTGACTGTGTGCATGGATTCATCTATTGAATACAACGATTCACATATCCAAGTTCCACCAAGGATGACATTATACTCAAGGGAATCTAGGGTAACTTGGAATGTAAATTCCATATCTCCACCACAATAGTTTGAGTAGTGTAGCTAATAAAGTAACCTGGAACTTCAATGTTGTGTCCATTGGCTCCTTTTGCAATACTATTGCTTGTAGGGATGAGTTTAGGTTGTCCAGTGACACCCAAGCATCTATTGTCTCATGATGTTATGACTAACGCGAGGGCTAATCAATGCGTGTTTGTGCTTAACATCATTTCCTGTAGGGAAATCCAACCATACCATGATAGACTCTTCCAAAGAAACCATGGATGCTTCAGTTTTTGTTTCAGCTTCAGATCCTATTTCTGTTTCATATTCCCATTCACTTTCATCCTCATTTTGGCTCTTAACTTTTTCAAGAGTACCCAATGTGTACACTCGCACACTTGGCCCTCTGACAATTCTTAATGAGGTCTGTTTAGAAACTTGCGAATCCTCAAAGTCCTATTCTATGGAGTTCTTTATGTCTTGGAATAACTTAGGTTGAGCCCTTAAAGGTGCAAGTGCGGATGTTATGCGGGCTTCACCACCATGAGAGAAGAGCATTCCTCCAAATGAGGTTTTGAGAGACTGTTTTAATCTTGTAAGGGAATTATCGAATTCCTCACATGCTTTCATAAGTGTATAGTTTGTGCAATCTGTCTCAAATGGCTCTTCTGTAGAGAGTATGTCTTCATCTTGAAAGGGGAAGCGGTACTCCTCTGGGCTTTGTATTTTGGTTGCTTTTGTAGGATGGCATTATGAGGCCCAATCACAATCGGTGCCCTGTAAGACATTCAATCAAGCTAAGCATGCTCTCCTGAGCTTGCTTTTTGTGTTCCGTCTATGTCATGTGATCATTATTATTAATTTGGGGTGGTTGGGTGGGTTCTAGTTTCTTGATTGGTCTATGTGGTGCACTGAGTGAAGAGTCAAAACTTGTTCCATCCTTACTTAGTGACATACTAGAACTTGTTTCATTTTCTGGCTTTCTTTGGATTGTTAGTTTTTCATTATGTTTGCCCATGCGACGAGATCGAATTTTCTTTTGGGCTTTTGTACCATGTGTCGCACATATGGGTTTTGAGGTTTGTGTGGTGGTCTTTGAGGTGAATGCTTCTGCATCATGTATAGCTTTTGGCTCTTTTGGGTTTATGTCCCCTTTTGGATTTATGTCCCCTTTTGGGCTTATGTCCTCTACGGGCTCCTTTTCCCTATCTCTTAATTCAACCTTGGTTTCGGTAGTTTGTAGTTCCTTGTCTTTCTTGGATTAGATTTTATTTTCTGTTTTGGGTTCTGCTTTAAAGCATGTTCTTCTACCCATGTTGAGGTATTGTCTTTTGCGTTCTTTTTTACCATCTCTCGTGCCTTAGCTTGTAAGCGTGTAAGCACATTCAAGGGTACCGTCTCTCGTGCCTTGGCTTGTAAGCACATTCAAGGGTACCGTGGACAATTGCCCGTTTTGTACACTTAAGATATTAAGAGTTGTATTTTGTGAGACAAGTTGCTTTGAAGCAACTCGTCTTGGGAAATCTTGGAACATGTGATCAATGCCACATCGTTCACACATGGGTTGCAAGGTGTCAGTGATTATGGGCATGGAAGTATTCCAAACTATGTAGTCTGCCACCTTGTGAGATCCATGACAATAGAAACACTGAAGTGTTTGATTAACTACTTTTTGAGTAGTTTCTACCCTTTGGACTACTTCTATTTGGTGTACGAGAGATAGAGGTTTTGAGTCAATTGTGAATGAAGTGGGACACCTTTTGGTATCATGATCAAAGGTTTTACAATATATGCAGTATAGAAAAATAGGTGCCTTGTATACACAATGGGGATTGGGATGGTCGTAGTGATTGCACTCAACATAAGGCATTTCATTCCTCACTTGTAGAGGCATTAAGGATGTTTGGTTTCGAAGGATCTCGTCCTCCCTTAGAGATGTCAATTTAAAGCTTTTAAGCAAGGCTATATAGAATTTGGGAAATGACAATTCCGAGATTGATCATTCTTTAGCCATTGCTTCACTTGGTTTAGATGAGGAACACCTCATAGCATGATCATCTTCCAGCATGTTGTCATCTAAACGTATTGCTTCATTACAACATTGATCAAATGTTTCCGAAGTGGATACAATAATCAAGTTGTGTAAGATGTTATTCTTTAAGCCCATCATGAAACATCTCTTCAATTGAATATCGCTTAATTTTTCCCATAACTCACATCATGAGTCCAAGAGTTTTATCTGAAGGATAAAGTCTCTAATGGATTCATTTGGTTGACACTCAATTGAATAGAGTTCTATTGCTACACTCCAGCGATCACCTTGTCTAGAAAAGAGATGTATAAAGGCTGATTTCAAGGTTTTGAAGTTGGTCTTGATTGTCGGTATCAATTTGATGAACCATCAACTAGCTTTTCCCTCTAAGCATAGGTTCAACGCATGTACCTTGGTGGGACAGTGGATATTTCCAAAGGCTTTACATCTCTATTCAAACATTTGAAATGAATTGAACGAGGTCTGTTGTTCCGTCATATTTGCCTTTAATTTTAGAAATTTGTACGACCGTATTTCTATATGAGTCACTGAGACCGTATGTGAGTGCTCTTATTGGGAGAGACTCACTGAGTCCTTAGGCTACCCCCTTCCTAGACTAGTTAGTATGTCTAAGGTGTGGGCATCTAGGAAAGGGTTGGTACCTATAGGATTTGTAGGAATGTTAGGTAAGGGACCAAAGCCCTGTGGGATCGAAGTGACAGGGGATGTAAAGCCCGATGACACGCTTGTTATAGGCATGGCCAATGGTATTGGGAGGTGCATTTGCGGCATAATCTCAATGGCTCGAAAATGTTAGCCATTGGGTTCAGTCCTTGTGTGATCCCTGGAAATCCCTCTATCATTGCCATGTCGGAGTGCCTAAATGCTCCTTAATGAGCAAACACAGTCTTTTAAACTTTTTACAGCCTCAAGAGGCTTGGCGTTCTCTTGTTGTTGGATCAAACGGGTGTCCATTTGCCCTAAATAGCTTAGGCACTATACACACGTAAACGATCTTAGAGATAATTCTCCAAAAAAAGTGTATGCTAGTAACTTCCCAGATGGAAGAGGTCTTAAAACTTATTTTCCATAACTCTCAAGATGAAAAAAAAATCAGGAAATTTTTCCCTGTTTCGTAGCACATTTTTTAGGGTGTTCCAAAAGGAATTTTTTAAAACTCTGTATGAGAGAGTTATAGTATTTTTGGAGTACTACAACTTTGTTCCCCTGAGTCATCCATGATTTTGTCGTTTAGACTCTCAAAAAGTAGCCCGAATATGGCTTGTCGTCGTTTTCGTACTATTTTTGTGATTTTTTATGGTTTTGGGTTACTTTTTGCCTTGATTTCTGGGTCGAATTTTGAGGCTACTGGTCGGAGGCCAAAATGATCGATTTTGACTTCGGATAGCCAAGTCCAAAGTTGAAGAGCTCGATGTCAGCTTTCTGATGCGCCCTAGATCACCTTCATCGGATATACGGTTTAGGAGATACGGGCCTCCAGACAACGGTGTTTTCTAGAGTCTTTCGATTTTTTATTTTTTATTTTTGGAGTCTAGTGGGAAATACTAATTTCTCTTTTTGGGGGAAAATTTTTTTGAATTTAAAATTAAGGAGATATGAGCATTTCCCAAAAAGGTAAGTGGGAATCAAAAAAGTTAACCTTTTTATGACACCCCTTACACCCTTCATAAATGACCCACAAAATGGACAATTTGACAACTCATGAGCATCTACTCATTGAATGCTCATTAGCCTTAATGAGTTAGGTAAAAAAGTGATAAAAAATTAATCTATAATTAATCCTTTTACTAATCTTTCTCTCTTTTACGCTAATCAAGGACTCTATTTAACCACTAATCCCTAAATAATTCACACAATTGAGCACAACATTGGATAGAGCAAGGGAATGTAAATCTTTGTGCATCAACAAATGTGTAAAATAATCTAAAATAGGAGATTAATTAGACTCTTAATTGCGGTCTCCTCTCTTTTAAGGTAAAATTAAGCGAAGAGAGTCAAATTTCTCTAATTAATGAAAAAAGTGATGTAATTAGGTGTTTTGATGCATCTAGATGCTCTCAAAACACTCAAAAACACCAATTTCGACTACTCATATGATCAATTGAGACCCCAATTAACACATTTTCTAAATTTTTTATCTTTTGAGAACAAGATTAATCACCCTTAATAACAAAAACCAATCCATTAAGTTAGTCAAATTCAAGGATTTTTTGATGGTTTTAAGAAATTTTTTGAAAGATTAAGCTACTCCTAATGCTTGCTAACTCTCTAATGCAAACAATTTCAACAACAAACACACAATTAAGCTAAAATTAATGATTTTAGTTCTATGTTTAACACTAAAGAGACATAACATTCACTAAAAATTGTATTCCATTGCATTGTTTGATGCAATAGATGTACTAAACCTAATTCAAACTATGTGCAAGCCCTAAGAACATGAAAAACCACAAAAACAACAAATTAAGTTAAAAATTAAGCAAAAGGCATTCTTTTCAAAAATAAAAAAGAGAGCTATTCTACACCAAGTCACACACAAATCACCATCAAATCCACATCTTTTTTATGGAAAACCATTAATCAAGATAATGGGAATGGGTAATACGTAGATTAGAGGAAAAACGATGGAAAAAGCCAAGGGATGGCTCCTCGACAATAGCGCCAAAAATGTTAAGGCTCACCCTAACCCTCCTTGAAACACATCCAAAAAGAGATTACCTGGTGAACCGCCACTATTGTGAGGATCTTTCCAATGGCCGAGCTCATAACCCTCGAGGTCTCCAAGCTCTACAACTCCTTAAGAAGAAATTCCACCGCGCCTCCGTCGAGCGTTGTCACACCACCGCGTTGCACTACGGGTACTCGTCCCTCCTCTCACCTCACTTCACTTCACTCACACACACTCACTAGCATGCATTGGGGAGAGAGATTAGCAAGAGCAAGACTCAATTGCACAATGGGAGAGTATGTTGTATAATGAGAGATATTCACTTATATACATGGCCATAAGTGTTCACACTCACTTAAGCTGTGGGGCCGACCGAGCACTTTAAGCTCATAAGAGGCCTAATGCTATTATAATGACTACTCTCATAATATATCCATGAAGTACATCACTTAGGACTTCATCATCCTATCTTGCTACCACATGCTCTTGAAGCGGGAATTGCCAGAAATACTCCATCTCACACCATTACGGGCGCCCGTCCAAGTTGTAGCTTTGGACACTTTTGCTTTATATCTTGAATGTATGAAGCTTTGGTGTATCTATTGTGACTCCTTGATGTAAGATAATGGTAGTAAATCTTGTTAACCCTAGAATTGGGTTAACAGATACTAATAAAATGCTTTCAATTTGTTGGTGGGTGTAACGACAAAGATAAACCTAAAAGACAGCCTACCACCTCCATTACTACTAAGGCCTAAAAAATCTAGACTTGCAATTGAGAGCTCCATCTAGTTATCATTGACATGGCCTTCCTCCCAACATACATTATTAATTCAAGAATAGGCTTGTTATTAATTTAAGAACAAGCTCATTGGATCTTATCTCCAAGCTTTTTTCCCCTCTAATATTCATTCCAAGATCTTCGCTCCTCCAAGCTTTTCGCCCCTCCAAGCTTCTGTGATGATGAGGGAAAACCCTCCTACATTGTAGTAGCTCACAATGTACATAATTGATACATCCTTTCACACTTAGTTGTGGATGTTTACACAAATGACACCCGAGGGACTATTTACATTGAAATGATTAGACATCATGCTATGTCTGGACATGAAATAATGTGATCTTTTCATTCCTTAAATACGATTCTATTTTCTCAAGCACCCGGATACAATGCTATCTTCTCAAGTGATAGAATATGACCTTGAAATTAATTTGTATAATACAACCTTTATTAAAATCATATGGTGATAAATAATCTTTAATGTTTAAAATGATTGTACATATAAAATAAATTTAGCTCGTGAATTTGATTAGAGCTTCACAAAAAATGGACAAAGAAAATCATTTAAATTAGAACTAGTACTCATTTTCATTATTAACTTTTAAAAAAGTATGAATATTTTCTAAGAAAAGAAATCATTAACTACCACTAATTAAATATAAAGATGTTGTTATCTTAATTTCACAATGAATGTTAATGAGATGAAGGATGAAGAATATCAATAATTAAGATGTTGTTATCTTAATCATCTTTAATGTCACCCCTTTTTGACATTTTGAATTGAGGGATAGAGATTCTTATTTACACAACTAATTAACTCAAACAAGGAAATGTAGGCCAACTCTTTTTGGTCCATCTACTCTATGCTTTAAATCTTCTCTCCTTTGTTTTGCTATTTTTATCGTGTGTATAGGGATGAAAGTAACAATTTCTTGTTTGGAATCAAATACTCAATTAGTGATAAGATATGAAATTAAGCTTTGTGAAGTATCCTTGTGATGACAGACATCGAGGAACATTTTTAGTTGAAAGGATGTGGCCTTGTTCTATAACATAGTGGAGAATCTTATTTTGCAATGGAGAGATTGATTACCTTGTTTAATGGTAATGAAGGTTATGCATTGGATGAACGTGAGTGTTTCAACTCTAGAGTGGTGCTTATAATGTCATTTGAACTTGGTAGTGCAAGTTCATCAATCTTTATATATGGTGCCAAAAAATTCCTAATGGGATAAGAGAGAAAAGAGAGACTAATACTAAGAGCATTTTGTCTTGATGATAAGTAAGTTGCCATTGCATAGCTCTTTGCATGTAGCATTGACATCTGCAAAGACGATGGAGTTTGTTAAAGAACTACAGTTGCTTATGATGGATATATTTCTTTTTGAGTTGCCACCTTAAATAAAAGGTTCTCCAATGTTTGGTATGTAACACAAACATGATGGCCATTTATGGGTGGATTATGCTACGTGTTCTATGGACTGTTTTGATGGCAAAGCAAGAATGAGTAGACGTGGTGGCCATATGAGATGTTATAATGTGGACTGCTCATTCCTTGAGTGATTTAGAATGGTTAATGAAAGAAAATGGAAAGGAAAGTTAAAGAAAGTATGCTCTCTTGGGCTAGTATGGAGTATGGGAATTTGATATGCTGCCACACTATAATTAATTGCCTATTGGCCAGCCTTGATTTATTATTATCTCCCCACTAGGGATAGAGATAACATGAACTGATCCACATATTTAAATTCGATAAAATGATCACATGTGTCTTTGATTGCAAGTGTTTCCCTATGGGCAACACAATGGACACCACAATAAGATGTCCAACCTCCACTTTAAGCTTTGTAACAAGATCTGCATTTACACCCACCATGGTGGATGCACCATCCGAGGCAAACCCCACCATTTTTTGAAGTGGTAGAGTTGCATACTATGAAATACTTCTTTCACCCCTTTAAATAATGTATCTACTTCGTCATCTTCCACACCTATGAGTTTCACAAATTTTGTTGCACATTTCCATTTTCCACTATTTGTTAAAAAGGAAATATAAAGAATCAAATGCTTCTCATATCTCCTATCCGAACTCTCACCTAATAAAATTGAGTACATAGGACTAGCATTGATCTCTTCCTTCAATCTCTACCAATATAAACTATATGTGGCTTCAAGAAATTGTTTACTAGCTTTAGGATTTATATAAGAAGAGTATTCATTAGTAAGGTGGCATATGAGGAGTTTGCATATACATGTGAAATAAGCATTCATCTTCAAAAGCCTCTAGTGACATATGTTTCTTTGTTGCAACATGGTACATAATTTGCATCACACTTATAATTCTATTTTTCTCCCCATCAATCAATAATTCAACATGTTTCTCAATGACCTTTGATGCATTTTTCAAACACTTTTTCTTTAAAATGGCTTGCTTGTGTTCTTATGATGATTCATAAATTTACGTTCATGGGAAAAAAACATTTTCATTTGACATTCGGTGTATATACTACACTTAACTCTTTCCTTCCCATCTTCACCTATTTGTGGATAAGCCCACTTAAATTTCAATTTCCACATGGTAAAAATGTACGCTTGTAAGTTTTCTTACCCTCAACTTTGTCATTGCCACCGTCATTGTTAACATTGTTGCTTGATACACTTGAGTTAACATGTGATTGTGCATATTGTTGTTGCATTGACATAAATACCAAGCATCGAATTGTTGTCACTGTCATTGTTAAGTTTATCATTGCCACCGTCATTGTTAACATTGTTACTTGATACACTTGAGTTACCATGTGAGTCGAATGTAAATTTAATTGCTTTCCATCTTTCTTAGGATGCCCCATTGCCTATACAATTTATAAAATAAAAATCCATGAACATCATGATTGGTGAGACGTAAACTCCATAATTAGCCTTAGTTATGGAGTTAACTCTAAATATTTAGGCAGATTCAACTTTCTTCACTTGTATGGAGAATTATATCTCCATATAAAATGTACTTTTGAAAGTAACAAAGGGCAATTAAGTGATATTGAACCATGACTTTGTTTAACGCTTTGTCAATTGTTTAAATTGTGCTTGTGATTGAGCTAATCATTCACTTCATGAATTTATACAATTTAATCAAGCTATATTGCTTTTAGTTATTATCTTTTGGCCCAAAATAAAGAACCATGTTCGTGACTACATAAGGAAATGCCTTAATTATCAATGGGTTATAACAGAATGAGTGAAAAAGCTAGGTGAATTTCAACCAATGGTGGATATTCCCAAGATGAACTAGGGGTGCACTAAAATTGATTTTATGATAGTTTTTTCTCACATAAGAGCTAGATATGATCATATTTTTGTGGTTGTTGATTGGTTGACTAAGGCTGCACATTTTTTTCTAGTGAAGGCAACTAATGTTATAGTAAAAAGAGCTCAAACTTTTAAATGTAAAATGTTACATGAAAGTTAAAAATGTAAAATTTACATCAAAGTCTTATAAAGCCTTCTTCAAAATATTTGTTACAAACATCAACATGAACACTCCTTAGAATTTAAAACGGATTATCAAATAGAGTGTGTGAATCAAGTTGCAAAGGATATGCTTTGGATGTATTACATGGTGGTAAATCAAATTTATGGCATGGACTAACGAGTTTCTAACATATCTTCCTTTGGCCCATGAAGGATTTAAATGTGTATTACAAAGCGGCTTGTCATTGATGCCGTGGTTAAAACTGATAATGAAGTACATAAGCAAATATGTGCATAAGGACCAAAGTCAAGTAAACTAGAGTTGAAGAAGCAATACGCCCAATGAGTTCTTTCATGGTAGGCATTTTCTAGTGCAAGCAACCGAGGAACACAAACTATGTTATGTTTTTAAGATGTCAATAATTAGGCCTACTTTTGGAGTGGATTTGGTCAACTAGATGCATCGAATTAGCAATGAAGATTTGAAGAGGGCATGGGTTTTCTTTGATCATGTATGGCTAGATCGGAGTTTAAGGCTAGACCACTATGGCCACTCACATGTACAGTCCTAAGCAAGTGGTGTCAATTTTTATGTTTAAAAAAACCTAATAGTATTTGGAGATGCAGTGTGTAGGAGCTCATGACATTAGCACAACATGCAAGATGAAGGAGGAGGATATGGCTACATAAGAACTATTTTGGAGAATGCTAAATGAGACGGTAGAGAGGAAGGGATTTCTAGGATTGAATTTCTTTGGCTTCATGGCAGATGAGGTGCGGGTAGTCTGAACTATGTATAATAATGGTCTTGACAATAGAATGGAGGGTAGGGAATGGTCATTCCTATTTCATTTGGAGAGGAGCATGAACATACACACAATGTAGTATGTTATCAGTGCTCCCCAGTTAAGAAGGATAAACTCCTTTGAATCCACTCTAACAAGGAGATTTGGGAAGAAATGAGCCAGTGAAACACAAATGTGAGCGGAGGAACCATGGAACACCTAGAGATAAGAGCCACCACAGTCCTCTGAACTCTGGATTCACCCACTGGCTCTATAAATAGGACCTTAAGTTTTATGAGCAAGATATTCAATCGCCCTATTTTTAGCGTAGCTCTAGCAAAGGAGCAGGAGTAGGACCACCCTTAAAATTTTATGAACAAGATATTCAACTGCCCTATTTTTAGCACTGCTCTAGCAAAGGAGGAGTAGGACCTGGAACCTCAAGGTCTCTCACAAAATTCAATCAAACCATGTCGATGCTATAATATTTATATCATTTGGTGTCGATCCTGAGGTGGGTTTATCCTAAGCAATCCTTGACTAGCCAAGTAGTTTAGTTACGAAAAATGAGATATGTCTCTTTTACTGTACCACTAAACCAAGTTTCCATTCTTCTCCATTTGGGACAAGGAACAAAGAATGTATGGAAGGAAAAAGAACTAATGTTAGGGACTACCACATCATAAAGGAATCCACGTGCATTCATAGAACGTATTCTTAGCCCGCTAGTGAGCTTACATCCTCAAAGCGAGGCTATCAAAGGATAAGTGCCATTGGAAACCACATATCCTAACCCCATCAGGCAAGAGATCCTATACCCTGAACCAAAGAGTTTCACATAATCACCTTCTTACATTCCAGTGCCATGTTGATGTGCAGAAGATATGCTAAGGATGGTGTTTAAAATGGGAAGGGATTTGCGACCAACATAGCACCTAAAGCTCAAAGTTGGGCAAAAGCAAGCCAATTCATATCTCAAGGATGATGACCAAATTGTTAGATATATGGTAGTATTGTATTGTGAGGCCATGTACTTATGCCATGGGCACTTTTGTCCCATTGGGTTTTCCCCATGGCCATCTAGGTGTGTGGGAATCCCTTGCACCATAGAAAGAGTACAGGAACTAGCCAATTTCATGGGGCCTTACCTCACCGCACTTGGGAGCATAAATAGATCAAACCAAGCAGTTAATCTACCATAACCTATCCTACAATTACATAAACATGTGTCACTCACCTCATTGATTGCTTATGTTCAGATTCTTATAGGAGACCTTGTTGCCATGCAGCCACAATCCAAGCTCCGCTCCAACGCCACCGCACTCCAATGGAAGCTCAACCCTCCCATCTCACTCAATCACACACACTCACTCTCTCACACACGTGAAAGCACACGAGCTCAAACAAGCAAGAGGTAAGAAAGAAAGCAATACCATAGGAGTGTAGAGAAGAAACGCACTCTCTTGAACTAGCATAAACGAATGAATGTGAGGAGTATACATGATGACCCTTAACCTGGTCCATAGTCTTCACACCTTGGGTGGCCATGCTTAAAAAATAGGTCCATGGCTATCCATGGCCCCCTAGGCTTATGCAAACACCTAATCTAAAAATACAGTATCCATTATTAATCCTATGGTGTGCGCCAGACAAGTGACAATTGCACACATAAAATATATAATGACACTGGCCGATGAGGGTTAACATGCCCCCCTTCATGATGCAAATTCCATCCTCGAAATATGTTGATGAGGATTGGTCGAGGTTATTACTGGATGTATGAAATGTCAAAGGTCCTGGAAGGTCTGCAAGAAGGCAACATGGAACCACGAGTAAGGTGCATTTAAGAAAAATGCAAACACCAATCAAGCAATGAGGAATGATATTTAATGACTGGTCAAATTTTCTAGTTAAGATAAGGGTATATTAAGATTGGTCCTTAATGTAGAGCATGAAGAGCATGAGTAGGTAGTATAGAGGTTCAACCAATCACACCACAAGTCAAGATAGTAAGTAGGAGGTACCTATCTCAAGACTTCAGAGGATAAAGAGCATGAATAAGTAACATAGAGGTTCAATCAACCACACCACAACTCAAGATAGGTAGGAGGTACCCATCTCAAGACTTTAAAGGATAGAAATGAATGTAAAATCAGCTCTACAGAAGATTCAAAATGGTATGAGAGAAGGGTAGATAGAGAATATAAAATTTAAACTAGATATACCCTATTACTCAAAAGATAATGAAGTTAACATAGGTATCCACATTTAAGATTTTGAGAAAAGAGCTATCTGAGAACATATGAACAAAGAAGAACTAGTATATTAATTTTTGTAATCTTTGAAGACAAAGGCATAAAATTGCTATTATGAATACTAGTTGAGAAACTCCCAACAAATTACAGGATGAGAAGAAATTCACATGAGAATCACCTAACCTATTGCATGATGAAGAAATTTTTTTATCCAATGATTCAGAACAAAATAAATTCAGGAAGACATTCTATAATGAAAGACATTACATACCAACTAGGAGAAATAAAGTAGGGGAGATTAACAATAATGGAATTTATTGAAAAGATCAAGTTATTGTTTGGCAATATAACTACTCCATTGATAAAAAAGTCACAAAGGATAGCATGATGATCACTCCACCAATAATAAAGTTGCAAAGGTCTTAGTTTATGAATGGGCTTAAAATCAGAGAGTTGAGGAGTACAAGTGCAAAGATCAAAACTTTGAAAAACCTAGTAGAACTTATCCTATAAATGGAAAATATTAGTACAAAAGGGGAAAAGACTAAGAAAAGTGACATAAAGTCCAAGAAAGGAAAGAAATCAAGATTTGAATCCAAATCATAACATAGTACGAAAGAAGAAGAAAAAAGCAAGAAGAGGGACAAAGTGAAAAAGCAAGTGGTAGAATTATCCAAGTCATTTATAAAAGAATCACGAAGGAAAAAACTGATGAGAAGCATGCTCACTACAGAACAATCATGGAACAACTACGTAGTAGGAAACTTCCAAGAAAAGTTCTATATTTATTGTAAATAACAAGGTAGGACACTTTATGCACAAGACTGCTAGTATAAGTCCAAGACACCAATTGCAATTGCAATTGCTATTGCATACACAAGAATAGAAGAAACTCTTACAATTACCTACTTGGTCCAAGCTATAAGAGGATTTGGCATCAATAGAGAAAGAGGAAAACCTCCAAGATATTTTTCTTATGATTACATTGCCCACATCAGGACATATATCATGTTTTGAAGAAGGGGCAAGAAGGATTAAGTCACTAGGTAAGCCTCATAATAATTGTTAAGGGAGGAAGAAGAGTAGCCAAAGCTAGAATCAAGAAATCGTGCAAAGAAATTCACTATAGAAAATTAGTAATTTTTAAAGAAGAAATCAAGAAAGTAATCTTTGCTTGGAGAAACGAGTATATTAAAGTTTAAAAAGGTAGCACCAAAGCTTCTTGAATGCCCAAAAGTAGCTAAAGATAGATGATAATCTAAAATTCCAAAAGGCCTAGAAAAGAAATAGAAGAAGTATTGGCACATCTAAAGGATCATTAACCCATTTTATAGTTAACAAGGTTGCCACACTCAATTATATGCCAAAACATGAGTAATATATATCAAATGTCAAGGATGGACACATCAAACTCATGTACAAACAAGCCATAAAGTAATGGTGTCCAAATCTCAAACTTGGGTGGGTGCCCATAAAGGTCCGATGGGTAATTAATGGCATTTCCCACTCCAAAAGCATGTGGTAGTGAGCTAAGATGTTCTCCGTCGTGTTGAAATTCATCAATGCATTATGAGATGAAGAATCTATAAGCAATAGGCCATCTAGAGGCTTTGGGCACTTGCCCATGCCATAGTTTAAGTGTGTGTGAACACTTATGGCCTTGTATATAAGGCAATTTCTCTCATAATACAAGTACACTATCGCATTATGCAATTGAGCTTTTCCTCTTACTAAACCTCTCTTTAATCTTCTCTCTAATGCATGCTAGTGATTGTGTGTGAGTGATTTTAGGTGAGAGGAGGGAGTAATGCCCATAGTTTAAGTGTGTGTGAACACTTATGGCCATGTATATAAGGCAATTTCTCTCATAATACAAGTACACTCTCCCATTATGCAATTGAGCTTTTCCTCTTACTAAACCTCTCTTTAATATTCTCTCTAATGGATGCTAGTGATTGTGTGTGAGTGATTTGAGGTGAGAGGAGGGAGTAATGCCCATAGTTCCAGGCAACAAGGATGTGATAACACTCATAGGAGGAGGTGAATGGTAAGCTACCCATGGTAGTGTTAAGCTTGGAGATACCTTAAGGGTTATGAGATTGTCCATCGGGAAGATCCCCATGACATGTTAAGGTGAGTGGTTCCCTCGAAGCTATCTCTTAGCCATTAACATTTTTTGCATGCTCGCCTATTGTCGGGGGGAGTAATTCCTTAGCTTTATCATTGTTTTTCTCTAATCTATGGTTTACCCATTTCTCACACTCTTAAATAGTGGAGTGCTATGAACGAGAGTAGAATTTGATGGAGATTTGTGTGGAAATAGTGTGGTTTTTTCTTTCTTTTTGCTCTCTTTTATGTGTTAACATAGAGCTTAGATGATTAATTTTTGCATGTTATCTAGGATTTTTGTTTCAGTTGATTATATCAGCATATTACCATTCATACTTGGTAGCTTAATCAATAAAAAATTCCATAAAAAATAAAATAAAACTCTTGAATTTTGTTAATTTTCACTAATACATTGATTTTTTAATTAGTGAAGTTAAGAGATAAAAATCATTAAAAATTGGAGTTTGGAGTGTAGATTGGGCTCCATTGAACACATTCATGATCTTCATGCTTAGGAGACTCATACTAGAGAATTTGATTAAGAAAAAACATCAAAAACTTCCAAAGATCGATCCCAAAAAAAATTTACAAAATCACGTTTTGGGTAAAACCTATAAAATCATAGCCATGATTGCACCCGTGATTACCTTCTTGAGATTCCCACCATGATTTTTGAGATTACAAGGACAAAAATAATAAACCTTATCTTATCCAAATCCACGTGATTCTATAGTCACCAAAAAATCAGTGTGATTCTACAAACAACAAAAATTGATGTGATTCTATAGTCACATGAAAAACAATCGGCATGATTCTGTAGCCCAATGATAAAAATTGACATGATTCTACAATCATTAAGAAATTTGACGTTATCAAGAATCATGGAATACGGACAAATCACGACAACATGATTCTACAGTCACACGGCAAGAATCACAGCGTACGACCATAATCACAATGTATGAGAAAACCTACAGAATCATGACCATGAAAACTCAAACATGCAAAGTCACAATGCAAGAACAAGGTCAAAAGAAGGTAGATGGAGTCTAAAATAGAGTAAAAGGTAATGGGGAAAAGATTTTGAGGATCTAGGAGCTTACACTTTGTCTCAAGAATCCCAACCTATCTGAAGGCTTCCAGAGGCCTTGTTTTGCACCCAGAAGTCCAATCTTGTAATTGCATTTTCTATGAAATATTAATGGAAGTTTAAGTTTGAACTTTGTCACCTAGAGGTATCTCAAAGCCTCATGCTAGAAACCTAAGAGAAAAGGGAGCTCCTAAGAGACTTGCAAGAACGAGGTCAAAAAAGAGGAAAGATTGGCTAGTCTCTAGAAGGTCAAAGTTTACCCCTACCCATGTGGATGTCTGATTATTTAGACCTTGAAAATAGCCTTAGGTAGCCATTGAGACCTATGCCACACATTGAGGCCTCACACTCGTTAGGGACTTCATACCTACTACACATTAGACTAACACTGTACTCCACTGGGTTTCACCAAACTTGTAGTAACTTCAATTTTTCCAACCTCAATTCCCTTGCATAACACTAATTCCAACCCAAACGCTTCTCAATCCCCTTTATCCTTTAGTGACAAACTCTTTCCATGCTAAATAGTTTAGGAAGGGGAGCCACACATGGGTTGAAAGATGTCATAGGCTAAGAAAGACCTCTACATAGCTCAAGGGATGCCCTTAAACCTATTGCCTAGGAAATATCCAAATATATAAATAAATTTGATGATTTCACGAGCCCATATGAGTTCATACAAGTGTTTGAATAGCGTTATAATGCTTTTGGAGATGTTGACTGCTCGTCTAAGGTTCAAGCTATTTTGACTGCCCATCTAAGGTTCAAGCTTTCACATTATGCTTATTAATTGGTAAAGCTAGTTGACTACCACATTGTGGCTTGAGATCAGTCAATTTTAAAACTTTACCAAGTAGATTTTGTTTATGGGTTCTCAAGGCAGGGTCACTAGATGTGTGCATCCTATGAACTTTATTCAATTGAGCGGAAACAAATGAAACCGTATGAGATTTTATCCTCTAGATAAAAACCCTAGAGTCACCATGTGAACCATGGGAAAACTTGAATGACACATAATTAAAATGGTTTTTTATAATGGGGCTAAAGAAAAATGGCTTGCACAATTTTATCCTTGTATCAAATCATGAGACCTTCGACCAATGATACTCAATTAAAACGATGTTTTATGATGGGGCTAAAGAAAAATGGCTTGAACAATTTGATCCTTGTATCAAAATCTAAGTCCTTTGAGCAATGTTGCAAAGAGGCTATTTGATTGGATGATGGAATTCCCTCAACCAAACAAGGGATTATAAACAATTGATTTTAGGGCTCACCACTCAATAGCTTTACATCACTTTGATGGGGAAATGAATTCAAGATGAAAAGGGGGCTAAACGAGACAATAACCTTTTCCACTTGGGAGCCTGAACCAGTTTTTGTATATTGTAATCATTAAAAACAAGCCTATGAAACCACACTTTGTCTTAAATTTTATGTAACCAAACCAAATTAATCATAAACACAAGTTGTATTCCAGCCTTGGTGGAATGGTGCCGCACATTTAACTCAACAAAATACAACATGAGACACAAAACCCTAAAACCTTGCAAATTCGAGAATTAATATTAGAAATTTTGGTCTGTGTCCTTGGCCCATAATGAAAACTAGATAAGGGGTAGAAATTGTTAAGGACATAACAAGACTGTCATTCCAATGTTTTCACTTTTGTGGACCACACAAGATAGTAGATTGCCCTATCTGGAACACCCCGTCTCTAGCAGCTCTGCCAATAATTTGAAACCCCTATGTGAGCAATGTATGTTACACTTGTTTAAATAATGTACAAAACTAAACAAAGTAATACCAAACACAATAGAAGCTGCACCACTCAACATTGTTAGTGTGCATAATCCACCATACCAGTAAATGTGTTAATACAGCTACAAACTAAGGCGCAAACCAAAACAAAATCTGCTAATGCTGAAACTTTGAAATGGGCCAAGAAAAACATTATGACACATCAAACCAACAAGGATCTAAACTTAAATAATGGATCGCAAAAACCAAATGAAAACTAAAGGAGAAAAATAATCCTCAAACTAACCAAAAGCTCAACCAAAGAAAAGGGATCTGGAACCTCAGAAACAAAGGAGGTCGAAACAAGGTTAAATGAGGGTAGGAAAATCAAAATAGTCTCACCAAAGGGACTTAAGTTAATTTAGAATGCAGGAACATGCAATCCAAGGCTCAAAGTAAGGGCCACAACTTTTGAAGAAAGAGATGCCCAAGATATAGCCATTGTGTTTCAAGAACCTCTTCTACAAGTGTTACAAGGAAGCAACAAGATCTCAAGCATAAAGCCTCATCTACAATAGCCATTCCTAGAAATAATTCCCAATCACCAATGGTCAAACCCATGTCTAATAAAGAACCTGGTAGAAATTGTAAAAATACTAAAAGTCTAAGAAATCATGGAAAGCTTCAAAGAGATATTGAACATTGTACTTTCTATCTCATTGTTCTATGTATTGTACTACCTAACATTGCACTCTTTATCTCACTGTTCTATATATTATAGTACCTAACATTATACTTTCTATCTCATTATTCTATGTATTATACTACTTGTTGACAATGCACTTTCTATCTCATTGTTATATGTGTTGTACTACCTACTAACATTATACTTTCTATCTCATTGTTCTATGTATTGTACTACCTACTAACATTTTACTTTCTATCTCATTTTTCTATGTATTGTACTACCTAACATTATACTTTCTATCTCATTGTTCTATGAACCATGTTTGTATTACTTAACATTGTATTTTCTATCTCATTGTTCTATGCATTGTGTGAGTGAGCATGTGTGAGTACCTAAGAATAAGAGCAAGACCAAGTAATCTAACATAGACAAATAATATCCTCAAGCTACATGGCAATCTTGAAACTATGTCCCTAACATTGTACTTTCTATCTCATTGTTCTATGAACCATGTATGTACTACTTAACATTGTATTTTCTATCTCGCTGTTCTATGCACTGTGTGAGTAGCAAAGAATAAGAGCAAGATCAAGTAGTCTAACATAGACAATAATATCCTCAAGATACTTGCTGGTAGTCTTGAAACCACGTCCTTGAAAAGATTGGGGGAGGAGAGAGAGCTTGAGCTCTTGTAAGCACATACACACTCACACAACAATAGATAAGACACACACAAAGATAGAAGGTTGAAATCTTCTTCTTCTTCTTACTCTCAAAATAAGGCTACAAAAGATAAGTGAAAACCCAACATAAGTTCTAGAGTACTATGTACAAGTGATCCATAATGTGAACATGCTAAATAGGTGAGCTGGGAAGATAAGTATGCCATAACTTGGTTGGACTAGGTAGGTGTAGTTCAACTATAGAATCACTACCAAAGATCCATTGTGTTAGCTACCAAACACACTAGTGGTGTAAATGTGGAACAGTAAACATGGAACGGTCACCTACTAGGTGTATCATGAGTGTTAGCTTGTGTGGGGCTTGACATCTCAACACTCCCCCTCAAGCTCAACTACATCTCTAAGACTCCAAGCATAGTTCAGAATCTACAAAGATTATCTACTCCCAAGGCCTTAGTGAAAATTTTAGCTACCTACTCCTCTATACTGTCATACACGAGATCAACATCTCTTACCAAGACCTTCTCTCTAATGAAGTGATAATGGACGTCTATGTGTTTGGTCCATGAATGATGGGTTCCTAGCCAACTATATGCTACTAAGGTTATCACAACAGTGACAACCTACCTATCCACATGCAGTCCCCAAAATCCAAGTAGCTTACATAACCAAACTACCTCACATGCTGCCACCATCGCAACACCCCTGCACTCTACGTTCGTACTCTACAAGGTAACTGTTGGGGCTACTTCTTGCTACTCCATGTAATAGAAACCATTCCCGAAGGAAAACATAAACTCACTACTAGTAGATCTTCTATCCAAAAGATGCTACTAGCCCAATCTACATCAGTGTATCCATACACCTATAACTCTATACCAGCCTCATAGAAGAGACCATTCTCCACTATGGACTTCACGTAGCATAGTGTGCACCTCACACTATCCAAATGCGGTTTCTAAGGAACCTGCATAAACTAACTCTCTAACCTAACTATGCAGTTCATGTCTGTCCTGGTGATCATCATCTAGATCAAGTTGCCCACTATCTTCTTGTACATAGTGGCATTCTCTAAAATCTCACTTATATTTTCACTCAACTTGCCATTCTAATCTAATGGTATAGAAATGGTCTTACAACCAGCTATACCATAATTGAACAACATTTCCAATGCATACTGTCTCTGTGATAGCCTTATGCCCTTAGGCATCCCGATGATCTCAATACCAAGAAAGTATCTAATGGTACAGAAATGGTCTTATAGCCATCCATACCATATTTGGACGACATGTTCAATGCATATTGTCTTTGTGATAGCCAAATTCCCTCACACAATGACCTCAATACCCACTATCTTCCGGTACATAGTGCCATCTCCAAAATCTCACATGTATTTTTACTCAACTTGCCATTATGATCTAATGGTATAGAAATGGTCTTACAACTAGCCATACCATATTTGGATAGCATGTCCAATTCATATTTTCTTTGTGATAGCCATATGCCCTCATGCATCCTGAGATGACCTCAATGCCAAGAAAGTATCTCAACTCACCGAAGTCCTTCATGTCAAACTTCTTGAGGAGACCCATTACATTCTCAACTTCCTCTTCATTGTCACCCCCAACAATCAAGTTTATCCACATAGACGATGATGAGACCACAATCACCTTATCACTCTTTTATGCATAGAGTGAATGATCAGTATCTTCCACATAAAAGGCAATGGTGATAAGATACTATGCAATCTTATCATGCCATGCTCTAGGTGTCTACTTCAAACCATACAAAGATTTATGTAGCCTACAAACATAATTTGAGTGGCTCAAATCCTCATAGCCAAGTGGCTATTCCAAATATACTTCTTCTTGTGATTCACCATGTAAGAATGAATTCTTTACATCTATTTGATGTCAAACCCAACATTTTGATGTATCCACTACAATAACAGCTTTCACAGTTGCCATCTTGGCAATGGGAGTGAATGTCTCCTCATAATCAATGCCATAGGTTTGAGCATAACCTTTGGCAAACTGATATCGCCTTGTACCTGCTAATGCTTCCATCTGAGTTGTACTTCACTTTGTAGATCCACTTACATCCAATAGCCTTTCTACCCTCAAGCAAAGACACTAATGCCCATGTCTTATTTGCATCCAGTGAAACCATTTCTTCATCCATGGATTTCAACCTCTTGTATAACCTTTGCCATGTATGCATAATGGTGAGCTACATAACCATCATACATAAATCTCTTGATGAACAGGTTTTTTGACCCTATTCGATCTGCTGGTCATGGATCTATCCTTGGTGTCCTTGTTGCGACAACCTTAGCCTTCCTTGCACTAGGTGTCCTAATATAGCTGGAATCCCAAACTCCTCATCAAGGCTCTTCTCTAAGCTACTAGACTCTTCATCAACATATGAATGCCCTGCTAAAATGTTAGACATACCAAGAGACTCATCTACCTTCTCTTTGCCTTTACGTGATGTACTTGAACCTGCAGGACTAATTTTTTGACGCAACCTACCACTCCATGGTCTATCAAAAACATACGTACTACTAGAGGACTCTCTTGGTCCACTCAATAATTGTGATTGCTGACCTATGTTCTGCGCAACCACCTGCTCTTGTGCATTATCCCCATCAAGTCTTTTATAGCATTATACCAACTGCTCATCTCATCAAAGGCAAAATCCTTGCTCACCCTCATCTCACGCGTGATAGGGTTATAAGGAATTAACCAATGTGAACACACATTTTTTAGTCTTTGGATCCAACTTACTATGTAGCTCATTAGGAATGTGTACAAATGCAATCCATCCAAACACTTTCAAGTGTGACAAATCTAGTTTTTTTATCAATATACTTCTCCTTTGGAGCCACAACATGCACTGTCAATGTGGGAGTCATGTTCATAATGTAAACTATAGTTCCAAAACTACTTCAACCCAATAATGGTGAGGCATGCTCTTCTCAAGCATCAATTTTAAGCCACAACAATGTGCCTATTCTTCCTCTCTCATCAGTAACATTATTTTGATGCGAAGTGTACTTGTATGTGAATTGCCTCTGAATTCTATGCTTTATCAAGTACTCACCTACAAACATGTTTGCTTTTCAACCAACATTCTGAAATTCTAAAAGTGAGTAAACACTTCACTTTTCTCTTTCATGAGATAGACCCACACCTTCCTTATGTGATTAATCAATGAAAGGTACATAGTAATGACATCCTCCCTTTGATACTACCTTTGTTGGTCCTACACGTGAATTGCCTTTGAATTCTATACTTTATCAAGTACTCAGTAAATTCATTGGAGAAGTATTGCTTTTCAGCTAACATTCTGAAATTCTGAAAGTGAGTAAACACTTCAATTTTCTCTTTCATGAGATAGACTCACACCTTTCTTATGTGGTCATCAATAAAAGATACACGGTAACGACATCCTCCTACCACCATTGATACTACCTTTGTCAGTCCCCATGTATTTGAGTGCACCACATCAAGTGCTCTCTTACTTACATTTCTATCATGTGGAAATACATTCTTTGTTTACTTTCCAAATCGACATGCTTCACATACTTTATGCATTCCATCAACCTTAAAATTTGGCAAACCTGTAACAATTTCTGAATTCTACATAGACTTCAATCAATGTTCATTCACATGACCAATACGTTTATGCCAGATATCTATATCAGCCACAACATCTGCACCTTGTGCAGATGGAAATACATTCTTTGTTTACTTTTCAAACTGACATGATTCACATACTTTATGCATTCCATCCACCTTAAAATTTGGTAAACATGTAACAATTTTTGAATTCTACATAGGCTTCAATCACTGCTTATTCACATGACTAATACATTTATGCTAGATATCTATATATTAGCCATAACACCTGCACCTTGTGCAAACGTAGCAGCTTTCACCTCATGCATGCTTACATAACATTGTGTCCACTCTTTTTCCCTTTGCAAATAAACAACATATGTTTTTTGAAGTCCTAAACATAGCAGCACTTAGGGTTAAATCATACCTATAAACCCTGCTCAACCATCTACCCAACGAAAACCAAATTCTTTTTTATGTTAGGCAAACGAGGTATACCAACCAAGTATCTCAACTTGCCATCCTGCATAGCAAATGACACATTCCCAATGTGAGCAATAGGATGAGCCGTGTCATTCCCCATCTCTATATAACATAGTTTTTCTATATTTTTGATATCTCTAAACCACTCATCATGACAAGTCATGTAGTGAGAGGCTCTTGAATAATCCACATATCATACATCATCACCATTTGTGGATACATCTACAATCACTGAATTTAAAATGTGTTGTATAACAAAAAATTGCTCACATCTATCTTCAGCCTACTTGCTTGAAGATGCATAATTGTTTTACTGCAACTTGCCACTTCTTATGTCACTCTACTTCTTGTGACATTCTGCTAGCAAAGTGACCTGGTTTGCCACAATAAAAGCAATCCTTTGAACTTAGTTACAATTTCTATCTTTGCCAATTGCCTTGGCCTCTCTGGCTCCCCCTGCCCATGAGATTGGCCTCTTCCACCTATGTGTGTTTGTTGCTGTTGTGAATCATTTGACTGTCGTGCTGATGTTGTCTATAATTTTGATTTCCAAAATGGCCACCACCTTGGCCTCGACCACAATCTCTACCTCTGCCTCTACTTGATTTTGAGTGGAAGGCTTGTTCTAAAGTGTTCTTGTTTTGGGAGAAAGAGTCTTCACCCAAAGGCTTCTCTTCTATGATTAATATAGACACCAAATCCTGAAAGTTGGGAACATTCTCTCTTACAGTAATAGAGGTCTTTCATGGCTTGTTTGCCAAGAGCATTCAAATAGATGCTGACCAAAGTCATCTTCTTCCACTGAGACGCTAAAAGATCCAAGGGTCTCGATAATTCCCTTGATCTTCAATGCATACTCATTGATAGACATGTTCTTCTTCTCCATTGTACGCAACTCCTATTTTAGCTACAACTCCCTTACCTTTGTGTTTGTCTAGAACATCTTTACTAGGTTTTACCATGCTTGCTGAGTATCGGCATCATGTATATGACTTATCATAATGTCTATTACACTGATTGAAAGGCAATATATGACTTTCCTTGCATCCTAGTTCCAGTCTTTAAATGCCTTTATCTCAACTAGAGTTACGTTCTTTTCACATAATTTTAGAGTCTCCTCATTGTCTCCTTCAACATAGTTCTAAAATCCTTTTCTCATTAGAAAATTTTTCATTATGAACTTCCACGCATGGAATTTGTTCTTATCAAGCTTCTCATTGATTTGTTTTTTAAATATTGGCAAACATCTTTGCTTGCAACAACCATAAATCTACAAACAAGTAATTTTTGTATGTAACCTATAACACAGCAGTATCTGCTATAACTCCTACAACGGTACTTGTGCACAACCTGTATGTCATAGCACATTCATGACCAGTGTACATTTACATACACCCATAATCAACAATACATGTGTAATCTTTGTTTAGACACCCAAAATGCATTGTTGCACCACTGCAATAACCAATGTTCAGACCACTCCTGTAATGGTACTTCTCCACAACCTGTATGTCACAACACGTGACCAGAGTACATGTACATACACCCATAATCAATAATATATGTGCAATATCTATCTAAACACCCAAAATGCACTATTTCACTACAATAACTAGTGTTTGGATAAAAACAATTCCAAATCAAAACTTCCCAAAAGTGCCCAGAAAACACCTTGTAGTGGTCGAATGAAGGCCAAAATGCACTCGAAATGTAAATCTAATCATAAAATTTCAGTATAAAGTACAAAGTTCTAAGCACCACATAGGCGCCTCTGCACCTGTGCGAAGACAGCTGCTCAATTAGAGATGTGTAGCTCCCAAAGCTACCTAGGGAGTGTCATACCTAAATAAGAAGGGGAAAAGATGATGATGCTCTTACATGTGTATCACTTCCTTTAACTTCGTAGCTTCCTTTGCTTTCCGCTCAGCTCCTTAGCTTAAACCAAGCTCTAATACCATAAAAAGATTGGGAGAGGAGAGAGAGCTTGATTTCTTTCAAGCACACACACACACACACTCACACAACAATAGATAAGACACACAAAAAGATGAAAGGTTGAAATCTTCTTTTCTTCTTACTCTCAAAAGCAGGCTACAAAAGATAAGTGAAAACAAACATAAGTACTAGAGTACTATGTGCAAGTGGTCCATAATGTGAACATGCTAAATAGGTGAGTTGGTAAGATAAGTATGCCATAACTCGGTTAGACTAAGTAGGTGTAGTCTAGCTGTAGAATCACTTACAAAGCTTCGTCAACTAGATACTAAGCATGCCAGTGGTGTAAACATGGAACGGTCACCCAGGTGCATCATGAGTGTTAGCTCGTATTAAGTTTGACATCTCCACAATCCCTATCTCAACACCAAGATTACCTTTGGAATAAGTAGGAAGGTAAAGCTAACTTAGCAAAGAATAACAGTAATCTAACATAGACAACAATAGCCTCTTTATCTACTTGGCAACCTTGAACCTACTTCCACAACACCAAGATTACCTTGGGAACAAGAAGGTAAACCAAGATTCGCTACCTTAGCTAAGTGATAATAAGTGATAGCCAACATCTATATTCACAAAGCCAAACTAGGATGTTTTGATAATAAGTGATAGCCAACATCTATATTCACAAAGCCAAACTAGGATGTTTTGAGCTGCATGATTATCTCTATTTAGTACAATTTCTAAATACCAAGGAGTCTTAAGAGAAAAAACGACCAACTGACCAATGGAAATGTCATGGTGACAATGGGATTATTGGGAATCTAGAGAGCTTGACAGTCTCCGGACAAGGCACGGGCGAGGTTTAGGAGAGCCAAAAATGAGTGGATACAGACTCTAGGGTGATCGGGCACTAATAAGAGTGGTCGGGCACATGTGAAGAGGGCAACTAGCTAATAAAAGCATAGGGTCCAATCTTAGAGGGTTATGTTTATTTTGGGTGTGGTTGGGGGAGGAGAACCAAGGTACACCAAACCAACTCCTCGCCTCGATACCACCTAGGCCGAGAAGAGACGCTGCCAGCCACCACCGTACTCCTCGCCTCAGCACACCACCTAGGCCCACAACGCCAGGCACACCCCGATAACAGAGATATTCTCCTTGGAAGCCGCCCTATTGCAGCATAACGCAGCAGCTTCTTCTAAATTCAGAAAACATTGAATTTTTTTAAAAAAATTCAAAAATTCCTCTTTTTTTTTTAAGGAGAAAAGAGAAATTTCAAAGGTTTTACACCTTTGGAATTTGAAGGCCGTTCCCACGCTGAATTATTCAAGAGGATATTAGAGCTTTTTTTACGACGATCGAGAGGTGCTTCACACCATGACAACTCTCAGCTTTCATACTACACCGGTGAATTCACTTCGAGCTAGCAGTCCGATTGCTTTCCTAGAGCTCGGACTTGAGGTTGGTGCTTGTGTTTATTTTCTTGCATCGCATTTAGAGGGTTCATATGGAATCTAATAATCCTAATGAGTCCACCATAAGTGTAGATCCTAGTCATTTGCCGGACACGAAAAAGGCAATGGATGATCCTGATGTCACGATGATCGATGAAGATCTTCTTGATGATAATTTAGTCAACACAAAACAATTTAAGGCTCTAGAGTCTTGTACTTTGGACATCGAGACCAAGTACGATAAGATACTCCTCTTTCTTCACGAGTTAAAGGATAATATGCAAGCTTCTATCATTGTAAGTGCTTCAGTAGGAGGGATGCCAGTGGCTTCCGCCCAAGGGAGAAACATGAATGTCGGTACATCTCACTCTAGAGATGCTATTGCTATTCTAAAAGATCTGAAACCTCGAACTTTTAATTGGGGGGAGAAGGAACGCAAGAAGGATGCGATCAACACTTTTTTACAAAAGTGGCATGATTTATATCAATTGTGTCATACTTCGGAGGAGATACGTGCGCTTGAAGCGAGCTTAACTCTAGGAGGTAAAGCATACAAGTGGTGGATGAGCTTGGAGTCTGAAAATCGGTCTACTACATGATGGGCTGAATTTGAAAGTGCATTCATGAAAGAATTTCTTCCAAAGAATGAGATGGATTGTAGTTGGGAAGCATGGGACAATCATGAGATGAGAAATCTCACATTGACTCAGTATATCTCCAATTATCGAGAAATCATTCTCAAGTTGAAAGGAAAAGATGACTTTCAGAAAATTCGTGGCTTTATTCGCGGATTAGACTCAGACTATAAGAATTAAGTTAAACAAAATAAGCCAAAAACTTTAGAAGAAGAAATTAAGTTGGCTCAGATTTTCGACAACACTATCGGAAAGAAAAAGTGTGCATAGAATGCACAACATACATCTAATGTGTCCGAGGGTTCCAAGCATCAAGGTCAAAATAAAAGAAAGAGACCTAACCAAAAGAATGACCAATCTAAGAAGACTAAAGGACCAAAAAAAATTCTGAAGCATGAAGATTTTGAAAGAGCTAAAAAAGAAAATTTATGTTTTCACTACATGGAAAAGGGTCATAGTAAACTATAGTGTCCTAAGCTAAAAGAAAATGAGAAGAACTAGCGATATTAAAGTAAAGAAAAGCGAGTGCATACTATTCAAGTGCTCCCTCTAGAGACTTCTCGTAAGTTTAAAGAGGTTCAAGTTTATCACGCTAATTCTACTCGTGTGTTGTGTCACGTCATCGATGTGGATGCCAACATTTGGACCACATGAGTTGGTTTGAATGTATTGTCACATTAAAGGTCACAAGGTATGAGTTATGATTGATGATAGTGCCATGCACAATTTCTTGAATTGTACTTTAGTCAAGAGATTAAAGTTGCTGAAAAGCCCAAGTGACCATAAGTATGTGGTTTCTTTGATTAGCGGCTATGATAAAGATGTATGGGATACAGTAGCTCGTGATGTTCCGTTAGTCATTCAAGGTCATGAGATGCATTTGGATTTTCAAGCTATGCATATCACTCGAGTTTAAGGAAGCACAAGAAGTCGAACGAGATCTAAAGGAATACCTTAAAAGTGGATTCATTCAACCAAGCGCGTCGCCTTGGGCTTCACCAATTCTATTGGTGAAGAAAAAAGATGGGTTTATGCGACTATGCGTAGACTACCGTGGTTTTCCTAAACGATATCATGATCTACACTCGTACCAAGAAAGAACATCGCGCGAACACTTACGGCAAGTATTTGAGTTACTCAAAAAGCATTCACTTTATGCCAAAGAGAGTAAATGTGAATTCTTCGTAAAAGAAATCCAATACTTAGGCCACATAATCTCTTGGAAGATGACATTCGTATGGATCCAACGAAAGTTGAAACCATATTAAAATGGCCACATCCCACAAACTTAGAAGAATTACAATTTTTTCTTGGTTTGTCTGGATTTTATAAAGAGTATATTTTGAGATTATGCAAAGATAGCTTTTCCCATGACGAATCAACTTAAAGGAAAGGAAAAGACCTTCATTTGGGGGGGTTCCAAGAAAAAAAGTTTTGAAAAACTTAAGGTAGCTATAGCTACAGCTCCCATTCTCCAAGTTGTCGATCCGAATCAACCCTTTGTGGTAGAGACAGATGCTAGTAATGATGCAGTACGAGCAATCCTCTTACAAGGGGGAAAGCCTATTGCATTTGGAAGTAAAAAGTTAAACCGATCTCAACAAAATTATTCAGCTTATGAAAGAAAGTTATCTGCTATTATTTATGCCTTAAAGAAGTGGAGGCATTATTTATATGGTGCCAAATTTGAGATAGTCTTTGATCATGAGAGTATCAAATGGCTATCTAGTCAAAAAGAGTTGAAAGGACACAAATCTCAATGGGCAGAGTCGCTCCAAGAGTTTGACTTCTTTCGACTAAGATATAGAAAAGAACGTTACAATGTGGGAGCCGATTCATTAAAACGAGTTGAGTTTTACTCAAATTAGGAGTGATTTTTTAGAATCAGTTAAGGAAAATTGCGTTGATGATTCGCATTATGCCCACATGTGGAGTGTCATAGAGAAAAGAGATCCCTTGACTACAAATAAAGATAGCCCCGTTCACGAGACAAAGACTTCCACCAGCGGTAAGTCTCGAGAGATGTCTCAAGGAGACAAGTCACTTACAAGTGATGGAAGAAATCGTTGGAAGAATTTTTCCATCGATAATGGGTACCTACTTTAGACATTAGGTGCCGTATTTTATATGATGTCATGATATTCCGAGTGCTGGTTATCTTGGAATATGGAAGACATATGCATAGTTAAGAGGAAATTTTATTAGTCTGGCTTAAGTAAGGATGTCTAGGACTATGTCTTAAAATGCCAAAAGTTCCAAGTGAATACAGCAAAACACCTAAAGGTAGGTGGTTTATTAAGTTCACTAGAGATCCCAAATGGCACGTGGGAGAGTATCTCAATGGATTTTATGGTTGGATTACCTAAAACAAATAGAGGCCACGATTCTGTTTGGGTGGTCGTGGATATGTTGACTAAAATGTGTCAATTTATTCCAACAAAAACGACAAGGACTATGCCTCAATTAGCCAGGCTGTTCATTGAAAATATATATCGATTATATAGCTTACCTGCCGATATAGTTAGCGATAGAGATACAAAGTTTAATAGTCATTTTTGGTGTGCTATGTTCAAGAGATTAGACACAATGCTAAGTATGAGTACGGCTGATCATCCTCAAAGTGATAGTCAAACCGAGAGAGTCAACCAAGTCTTGGAAGATATGCTACGAGAATATGTATGCAAAAAGAAAACCAATTGGGAAGAATATTTACCCATATTGGAGTTTGCTTATAATAGTGCTAAACATTCATCAAACAGGATTTAGTCCATTTATGTTGATGTATGGTTTTCAACCGTGAGTTCTAGTAGGGCCGTTGGACTCGAGAAAGAAAGATACAAAATGTTAAAGATTTTCTTCAAGATCTCCAGGAGATGACGAAAATCACGAAAGATAATGTTAAGAGAGCACAGGACCATGCTAAACATTATGCAGACAAAGATCGTAGACAAATCATCTTTGAGGAACGTGATAAAGTGTTTTTAAAGGTTCCCGCACACTCCGAATCTTTAAAAACGGGGAGAAGTCCGAAGCTATCTCCAAGGTATTGTGGTCTATTTACAATACTTAAAAAAGTAGGTAATGTTGCTTATAAGTTAGCTTTACCAGAAAGCTCTAAAGTTCATCCAGTTTTTCACGTCAGTAAACTGAAAAAGAAGTTGGGTGATGACGATATTCTCGTAACCCCCATCCTTACCACATGAACTAGAAAAAGTCTTGGATTTCCAAAAGAAAAGAACTCGACACTCTGTAGGACAGGACTGTTTAGTTAAGTAGAAAGATAGACAAGAAGAAGGTTCTAGACTTGGGAAAAGGTAAGCACACTCAGAAAGAGGTTCCCGAATTTCATTTTCGAGGATGAAAACTCCTCTTAGGAGGGGGGAATGTCATGACAACAGGATTATTGGGAATCTAGAGAGCTCAACCATCCGAACAAGGCATAGGCAGGGTTTAGGGGAGCCAAAAATGACCGGATACGGACTCTAGGGTGACTAGGCACTAATAAGAGTGGCCGCGCACATGGGAAGGGAAACTAGCTAATAAAAGAATGGGGTCCAATCTTAGAGAGTTATGTTTATTTTGGCTGTGGTTGGGAGGAGAACCAAGAGCTCTCAGCACCCATGTCTAGGGAAAGAAGTCGTGCAATGGAAAGATTGTCAAGTCCTATTCAAACTTGATAGAAGCTAAAAATCTCTTAGCAAGATTAAAGTATTATAGTAAATTTACACTTAAATTAGAAAGGATTAGGAATGTTACAGTATCATTGTAAATTATAAAAGCTCAGGAAAATGCTTGCATAAAAAATAGTTAGGGCTGAGTAAGTAAGGAATAGAAGGCATTACACTTAGAAATTTGTCTACTAGAATAGAAAAATAGTGGTACATCGAGTTCTTTAAACTTAACAGAAGCTAAAAATCTCTTAGGAAGGTTAGAGTATTATAGTAAACTTATACAGGCTTAGGAATGTTAGAGTGTCATAGTAAATTTACACTTGAATTAGGAAGGCTAGGGAAAAGCTTGCTTATAAAATATTTAGGCTTGAATTAGGAAGGCTCAAGAAAATGCTTGCTTATAAAATATTTAGGCTTGAAGGATCAGGAAATGCTTGCGTATAAAATATTTAAGAATCAGCAAGTAAGGAATAGAAGGCATTACATTTAGAAATTCATCTAATAGAAGAGAAAAATGGTGGTATACTAAGTTCTTTAAGCAAATAGAGAGATTTGAAAGAAGAGATCAAAAGCATATAGATTCAGCAGTGCAAGAAGGGCCCAAAGGTTAGAGGAACTCCATGATGAAGAAAATGCAAGAGAGGGCTATGACACTAGCATGAGGAACTACAAGTAGGAGCTAGTTGATCTAGTTTTACAAGGGTAAATACAAAGTAGCATTAACAAGCAAAAGAGGGACATATTGACAGAGGATAGGAAACAAATTAAAGATTTAGTTGCCAAACTTCAAAGGGGACCTACAAGAGGAGCGAGCACTAAAATTGGAGATTAATAAAAATAAAAAGAAGAAGGGAATACAATTCCAAAAGCAAGTTGGAAGACGAGCTCAATTTTAAAGGGAGCAAGAAACAGAAGAGTAAAAATTATGGGGCCTCAATAATCAAGGAATCGGACTCAGATGTTGAAGCATCTTACACCTTTAAACTTGAGCTTTCACAGATATACCTACTTCCCAAATCATCTTCCACCTCTTCATCTAGATGCTAGAGTTCCAATTCAAACTCCAAATTCTATTACAATATTCTACATTCACCTCACCCCTTCTCAGTTCCACATACAGAGTTTTGGTTACCAGTTTGTTCAATTTGACTCCATTAAACTAGGCCTAGTCTTTCATCAGTAGGTATCATCAAATGCAGTAGTAGACACCCATTCCCTCTCTCCATTTCTACTACCAAAATCTATCTCACCAGCTGCTGCAACTCCCCTAGTTATAGCCTAAACTCCTCTTTCAGCTGATCCTTTCCCACCCAAGGACAATTAAAACTTGAGCCAGAATCAATTATTTATAATTGAGAGAAGTTGCTTGAATCCTGAAGGAAAACTTGATTATGTGGAAGTTATATCCAATCGAAGATGTCACCTGGAAAAAGAGAGAAATATTTAAGTATTATCCCCATCTACCGAGATGAGGACATCTCAATTCTACAACTTGGGGGAGGATGTAAGATCCCTTTTACAAGGTACTATTGCCTATGACAATCCTAGAGAGAGAGAAATTTATTTTGGTACTAGTGGACCCTTGTAAATGGTAAATCTATAAGTATAAAGGTTCTCTAAAATTTTTAAGAGAGGTATGTAGGTTCTAAGTTTGATTTTTGACTCCCAAGACCCGTAGAAATTGAAATAGATAATTAATATACCAAGGGTAGCTCAAATTAAGAAGAATATTTATAGAGAGAGAAAGTCCCTCAAGGAGAAAAATAACAAATTTTGAGTAAAGAGAAGTTTTCAGACCTTGTAGGGATATTAAACTAATTTAGGTGCTACACATGTGCACATGTAATTGCACACTATACGTAAATTAAATTACTACTGTAGACTAAAGTCAAATACATAATGTAAGAGCTAAGAAAATTTACTCGAAGGTACTAACCCCATGTGCAAGTCTAGAAGGAAAAAGAAAAATTAATAAATGGGTGAGGAAAAGGTAAGGACTAGACCTTAGGAAATGTGCAAGCATTATACATTGATTAAAGTAAAAGCAAGACTAAGGACTAAGGTTCATTCAAAAATGAAGGTTTGAGACTAAGGATAAACTAAAAGATAACGTTAAGGTAAAAGAGAGAAAACTATGGAGTCTAAATTGGGTTATGGAGAGCCATATGTGCATGTTTGGGTTAATTTGACAAAAGATCTAGATAATTCTTGCTTAAAAAATGGAAGCAAAGCTAAAATTTAATGAAATAAGGTCAAAAGAAGAAAAGCAAGGAACTATTTAAAGAAAAGAGATGTCGAGTACCCAAGATTGTAAATAAAGAAAAAAAATAGAGAAAGCATACAAAAATTATGGTACATGCAAATGTTTTTAGGAAGACATGAGGGGGCCCTTGGTACATGCACATGCTTTAAGACAGGCATGAGGGAGCCCTTAGGGTTATAAATAGGCCCTTCCCCTTCTTCTTTTCCACTCCTACTTCCTTGGTGTGTGGGACTATGTTTGTCATTATCACCACACATCCCCTGTAAGCACTTATCTTTTGTAGGACAATGCTGGAATATATAAAACAATCTTACCATGTGCTTAATGTCAAATAGGAAAAGTCTACTATAGACTCTGTGAGACTACATGTACTTATGTTTCTTAAGACTAGTAATAGAGGTTGAACCATTTTTAAGTTTGGCAAATCTAGTGTGAAAGCTAGTCATTTATACATAAGTCATTGTTGACAATAAGCAACACACAATCATTCCCTTGCAATAGTTTGCTTGTTGTGAGCTCTCATCTCCCCTCTTGTTGCTTGCTTGTATGCCATTGAATCTTGCTTGCTTGATGAATGTATGCTAGATAGGTTTGATTGTAGGTTTTCTTGCATTATCTTCCCCTTCATTCCATACCTATTGTGAGAGAACCATCATGAAGGACACTCTCTTCTTGCCTCCCTCTAGCCATAGAGAGCTATCCCTTCACCCCTTTGGCAAAGGAGTATTCTGGTGTGGCAATGGAGTGAGGATGCGATGCACCCATATAGGGAATCTACATTTGCGGGTCGAAGGCAAAACCCAACACCACATGCTTTGGCAAGGCTAAGGTATACTCTAGACTTGAACAACCTTTGATAATATTTCTCTCTGCATCTCTTTCAAACCATTTTAACAACAGTTAAGATAAAGAGGTGAACAACCTTCTAATCTACATTGTTGACCATACTAGTTCAATTAGCTTCATCAACAATATTCCAAAACCGAAAAATTGAGTTTATTTCACATGTAGGATTTGATCTCCATTGGTCTTTTAACAAAATAGTCAAGCCATAATTCTACCTCAAACTTAACTTCTACTAGCTTCAAAGTGCCGGACGATTTCTCCGCTCTAGTCAAATATGAACTTCAAAGATCACGTAATATGAGTAGGAGACTTTCATTCAAGATTGATTGCAAAACAAAATCATCCAACTTCACAAAACAAACTTACTCTCAATCAAGTAGGACACAACCAACTTTTCCAACTAACACCAAACACAAAACTCAGAGTCTTATATGCAAGTTGTACTAGTTCTCAGTGTAACGAGTTTCTCCAATTAATCAAAATGTCAAAATCTTGTCCTCCAATAATGCATTGCCTATGTATAGTTAAGGAAAGGTGACCCAAACTTTTTTCTAAATTCTTGCAAAGAAAATTGACTTGTGCCTCCGCAATTTTGAATGGGTCCACCTCTAATAACTCATTAAAAAACACAAAATTAAAGCTTTTTCGCAATCTTAGAAAGCACAAGCCTGATACCTTCTCAACCTTGGATTTTTGCCCACACAACTTGTAGGTATAATTGCAAACTCACATGGCGACAGAAAGATACTTTTTAACTCTAAAAGTGCCAACATTTGATCGGATGGATATACTTGTGCTTAAGAAGTTGGTTGTGTGGACTAAGGTGTTATCTACGTCAACAACGGAGGTGGAAAAACGTGCGATGCTGAAGATATCACACGGATAGAACAAGAAAGGATGGTCCATAGAGGAGACGACCATGTTGACAAAGATGAGAAGTTTAAAGATGACCCAAAGGAGATCATGGGAGTACTAAAAGCAGATAAGATTTAGGCATGATTTCCTTTGGCTAACCTAGAGATGAATCATCTTCGCACATAACACAGCTACATATTACAAAGTGGGGAACATGGGTATGCCATCAATTTGTAGGTATACTTTCAAGCCTAGCATTATGTAGAAATGGTCAACAAGCTAGTGCCTAGTATTTATTACTTTTTAATATCAAGACATGTATTTCCCTTGTTTCTTGTTCAAGAGTCAACACAACAAATCATGGGAAATTGGTTTAAGGTGACATCTCTTCTCTTTATGGATTAGGCACAACATACCTACTTCTCAATATTACCTTGAGAAGTAGCATCCTTTGTTATTTTAAAGAGGACCTCGTTTAACTCGTCATGGTATATTGATTGAGAGATTGTACATTTACAAGGATTGAATTTAGCATAAGAATTTTCTTATTCAAATTCACACAATGTTCATGGAGATCCCAAACAGTAAGGATGTAGACGGGTGGAGATCACAATTGTATGTGCTAGTAAACCAAGAAAAAAACTTCTCCACATGCCTTGTAAACGGTGGCTAGGTATGGAACTTCTCAAGCAAACCTGTTAATACAAGCATTTTCTTCAAAAAAATGCTATCCAAGAGACATGTAATCACTATGCTATTCAAAGCTAGAGGAGTTTTGAGGACATAAGAGTGGAGAGCTCTTTAGAAGCACCATGGTAACCCCTGAAGCTCAGCAAAGGACTTGGGAATCAACCTTCGTGTATGTGTTCTTAGTGTCTCGTGTTCCACTTGGTATAAATCACTCATGACCCTGTCGCGTAAATGAGCTTAGAGAAACCACAAGTGGCACACACCAAGATTCTTTAATTGAAACTGGTCCAAGAAGTCAATGACGAGTTAGTTAAGACGTTGCAAATGTTCTTAGTGTCTCGTGTTCCACTTGGTATAAATCACTCATGACCCTGTCGCGTAAATGAGCTTAGAGAAACCACGAGTAGCACACACCAAGATTCATTAATTGAAACTGGTCCAAGAAGTCAATGACGAGTTAGTTAAGACATTGCAAAATGGATTTTCAATCTATCTATCAAGCTCCAATTAAGTATGTGAATTCTCCTGCCGTAGACCAGTGTGCACTATATAAGTTGTAAGGGCTGCTGCCCAATGCAGTGCATCATACTTACTGTTTTGGAGACCATATATGGCTTATGGCCTTACCATTGAGTTAAAGAGGACAGATTTTGATTGAGCTTTCTGGAAATGTGCTCGGAAGCATGGGGAGAGAGAGAGAGAGAGAGTGTGTGTGTGTGGTTTGTCACTTGCACATCAACTATAACACAAACGCTAAAATTGCAAGCATCCATAACAAACACTTAGATTTCAGATTTCAAAAAATACATAATTTGAGATGGCAGTCCATCAATTTACGCTGATGTTTGGAACTAAGCAATCAAATTACATGTCTACATAAAGTCAAAGGTTGATTGTCACATACTTGTCTCTACTCTCGTAATTTCTTAGTAAATGTTTCTGAATCTGCTTCAAGTCAGCAAACAAGTTCAAATGATTAGAGTCACAGAAGCGATGCTCACCTCCAAATCACTAATGCTTGCCACAGTAATGTTTAGTTTTCCTCCTGATATGGACAGCAAAATCTGAGCTTCCATCTGATGCACCACGCTCTATTTACATAGACAGCTTACACCTGGTAGGGCGTATGCAAGTGGGCAAAATAGACCATCTCACCATCTCATCACAGTATATCTCACTTGGGCACATAAACTAATGTCCTTACATGCCCTTCATCTCAATGAACATACAAGCTGCACACTATTCCATTATATCTAGTAATGAAGTTGATGACTCATGCAGCAGACATTACATGCCACCAACACTCAAGGTGGTTTGTGCACCGTTCTTCAATGCCCAAATCCATCAAAACCTCAAAACAAAAGAACAACTTATTCGTTCAAGGCATGGTAAATTATGTGGCTTAGCGTAGTCGAAGACTCCCATGGTGTGCATGACACACCCTGTACCCAGGAAAGCCCCTTGATCATGTTGAAGATTACACTCTTCCACAAGCAATCTCTTCTCGAGAATTCTGATTTGCAAAGGGCAGGCCTTCAAATGGCCACACTGATTTCCGGATCAATCATATTGCCACATGACCCTGAGATCTATGCCATGTTAAACCTGTTGCATATGCCTTCATTCACATGGCATTGCCGCTTCTTGCATACAAGCTTCTGTAGCAACCTGCCTGATCAAAAAGCTTTCCCATGCCAACTAGCCTGGCAGCTAGAATTAACTAGCTCAAAACAGGCCAAATTCTAACAGATTTGATTCGATGCTTCAAAACTAGTAGCCTGTAATAGATGTGATAAAGTTGAACACCTTGCTGCACCAAAGTCAGTGCCATAGGAAGGACTGATCCATGCTCACTGCAGGAAAAGAAAACACCTCTTCAGTTTGCCTTTTGACAACTATAAACTATATTATATCCAAAACCACAACCAATGGAGAAGGCAATCAAACCCTTATACCAGCTTCGACACCAACTCTAAGATCCAGAGCCTGGCTTGGCCACCCATACTTGCTTCTACATAGAAAAGATATGATCATAACAGTGAAAACACAAAGCAGAAATCATTTCAAGCTGAAAGCCTTGGTGATAGAATCTCAATGCAGTTCACCTCATGGCCCCCATAAATAGTGGATGACCCACCAACTCGCTTGTTGGTGGGCTTGCTTGCATCTAGTAATACACCACTGTCGAACTCTCTCGAACCCCTTACCTGCCTCTGACTGCCTGTTACATAGTCAACATTTACACGTGCAACAAGGTTCAAAATCGCATTAGTAAAGAGAGGGGAGGAGGGAGGGGCAGACATATTTGCACATGGTAGATCACTTGAAAGGCTGTGAAGCTCTGAATTTACTTGCACATGCCAAAAGGTTGCAAAAATACACATTATTCTTAACAAAACCACATCATTTCTGTTTTACCCCGAAAAGACATAACTAGTTTGGCTACTGCTAATTGGTGGCACAGTCGTCGAGTATTACTGAGTTGTAAGTTAATGACCCTGTGTACAATGACAGGGAACCTTAGTAAGTTTAAAAACTGAGTAGAGGGCTCATTAATGGACAATTCCTTCAGAGTTCGGTGCAGAGAACCCGTGGGAAGTCACGATCTGGAGCATGCCTTCGCCAGGCTCAAGCCAAACACCTGAGAGGTCGGCCCTGTTGGTAGGACTAAGGTGAGGAGTTGCATGGTGTTGGTCTAGCCTATGGCTCAGGGAAGCTCCCTGACCAAGCTATGGCTGGGTGGTGAGCTAACAATTTCCCTCCCAGCTGTGGTATGAAAAGTATTTCTACAGGCTAATTCTGGTTGAGAGATCCTTCTAATTCTTAAATGTTAATGAACTATGTTTTGAACACCTAATCTTTTTGAGCTTCCCCTCCTGTTTTTAGAGGATTGATTTGAAGAGACCCTGCAAGCTTAATTAACTCACCTGGTGGTGATAGGGATGCCCCAACAGCAACAGATCTTGGAGACTCAGAAACATCACCACGCCGACGTACAGTCCACACTGGGCGATCGGGCCTGTCCTTGTTTCGTACACGTCTTCCATCTTGCCTTGAAGTCTCACTTCTGTCATCTGTGAAACTCGTTGAGGCATAATGATGCTGCTGTGAGGAGCTGGATTCGAGTTCTGAAACCAAAGATGCAGAGATCGAAACGGCATTTAACTCTTTGGCATTGGATCTCCAGATTTGAGACCTTGGAAGGCGCTTGTCTTTGTCACATTGTTGATCAGACTTCTGAAGTAAAAGAGGGGTCCTCAATGAGGATGCTCCTCTGCTCAGTTGTCCTCCACCTTCACCACGTTGGTTTGGCTTGTCAAGTAAAGAATCCTCTCCGCCTGGAAATGTTAAACCATGCTGACTTGGCAAAGGCCTTACAGGACTTTTCATGGAGGTTATGCCACGGTTCCTTGGCATGTGTGTGCCACTTGTACTATCACTTATCAACCCTTCACTTGCTGAAAAAGCCCCCTGCAACCCCACACCCCCCACCCCAAAAAATGTAAAAATAAATAAATAAAATAGAATCAGAAAACCTATGAATTCCTGACAAAAATTGGAATACTTTCGCTACTATATGTACATTGAATAACTCCTTTTTTTCCATCCCTGAGACCACCTTTTTTCCTGCCACAAGCCCTTGAATGTTACGTTGCTCTATGCCATTGTTATCGATGACCGATGCATCTGTCCATGACATGCAATTTTGATCAGAACCTTCGAATGTATAATTTACAGATTCTTAACATGCTTGCTTTGGTGAAGGTTACTTAATACAAACACATGCAAAGTTCAATAATTTATTTATTTTTTTAAATTAAAAAAAAACCTATTATCTATGACCACTCCCATAGTACAGGGTCACTTTTGTCACTATTAATTATCTCCTTTATCCAATCAAACATTTATGTGCCTTAATTGAGCGCATCATTTTCTTGCTTAATCCATTGTTGTTTGATGGCATAGAAGAATTTAAGTACTAGCAACACCGGGTCTACATTGGGTGCCTTCAAAGGAGTGATGGCCATACAGCAACTACTGTGTCCAGAGCAGGTAAGACACCAAGATCCTCAGCAGTCACATGCTCCTTCAGTAGGATTCCGTATTCCCTCAAGGACACTACCATCAAGTAGTTACCAATCAAGTAGTTAGAGCATTAAATGATGTATGTCGCATGCCTACCACCCAGCTCATGATGAGACTACCTTTGCGCTTTAAGCGTTGATGTAACCTTGCACTTGGATTAAGCTAAGATGGTATAATTGAAGTTTGCTAAACATGCTGTTAGGCTAAGAGTTTGCCAAGGTTGTAATATTGATACAAGATCATAAGACTTTGAGAAACTCCTAGTTTGGACAATACTTGAGTTAGAGGACCACAACCATAGTTACGAGAAACAGGGAAATGGAAACGAAGACGGAAACAGAAACGGAAATGGAAATTTTGAGGATGGGGGAAACAAGAACGCCACGTTATCCTAGGTTATCCTAAGAGGGGGGTATGGGGAAAGTCACGAAGTTGAGAGGCCACATGTATGATGTGAGACATGTGCTAAAGAAGTAAAATCTACAGTCTTTAGTGTACACTCTACATTTATGATTTGAAACTTCACAGTTTAAAACTTTAAAATTGCATGAGAAATCAAACCATTTAGAACTTGCCATAATCACAAAATAAGCTAAAACCATTACTCAATCATCAATGAGTCAAGCCTCAAGACCAAGTCATTACAAAAAGGTGTTAAAATCAAAGGTTAAAAAAAAGCTACTCTCTAGAGTCTAGACTCTAGAGCATAGTCACAGGGGACGGAGGGGACAGACCCTTGGAGCGGGGGGACGCCGTCCCGAGAACACTTTGGGACAGGGACGGACGGACGTCCCCAACTGGGCTTCCCTCACAAGGGATGGCGTTCCAAGGACGGATCCAAGAGGGGACGGCTGCATGGGAACGCCCGAGGTTGATGTTTGGGCAACGATCACATTTTTTTGGCTGTTTGGGGAGGGCTTTTCGTGGGCCTTTAGCCTTGGCCCATAGGCCTTGAGCCTTCGAGGCTTTGGGCCTTGGCCCCTCTGTTGCCTCCCTCCCTATAAGAAGACACACACACACACACTCCCTCTCACACTTCAAGCTTAAGCTTCACACACACACACACACACACACACTCTCTCTCTCTCTCTCTCTCCCTCAAGCAGCAAGCCTCAAGGGCCAAGGTCTCAAGTTTCAAGCTCTCGCACAAGAAAGCTCTAGCCTCTCAAGACTCACACACTCTCTCCCTCACATACACACTCTCTCAAGCTTCACACACACACACACACACACACACACACACACACTGCACACCCACCCCCACCCACCCTCACACTCAAGTTCTCCCTCAACTTTCATGGAGGCAGTGCACGGCCATGGGCATGCAAGCTTTGCCCGTGTAGGCGAGTGGGTGGCGACGACAAAGTGATTTTTAACTGCCGTTCCTACCCCCGTCCCCGTTCCCTACATACGGCCGTCCCCCGTCCCGTCCCGTCCCCGTCCCCCGTGACTATGCTCTAGAGTCCTGACTCCTCAAGACTCTAAAGAAACAACCTCTTTGCATGTGTCAATGGTGGCCTTTACCCAATCCAACTTTCCAATGTGTTTAAGCAATGTGCCATGCATGGGCTCCATGTAATGTGTGGGTCCTCTGCTCCAATAAGGCTCTTGTTGCCTTGTTGGTACTCTCACCATTTGAAACAAATTGAACCACATTTTGTGGACCCACATACTCAACAACCTCACTCCATATATCACATAGCATAGGAGCAATTTTTTGTCTCACCCCAGCTTCTGTAGACTTTATGTAGAGTGGATTTCCTCTACATGCTGCAAGAACACCTTCCAATGAATGGCTGTGTATGTCATTCCACCCATCAGCCATTAAAGAGACCCCATACATGCTCCATTTCTCCTTCACAGGGGCAATGGCTTCATTGATGGATGTTATCTCATTCTCAAGCAATCTCTCCCTCAAGACATCAAAAGAGGCTGGAGCGTATGCACCACCAAATGCTGCAATTTCAGCCACGTTCTCTTTGAAGAATGGTGAGTGGGCAACATTAAAAGAGATCCCATGAGTAGAAAAAGCGTGCTACAGCAGTATCAACCTGTGCCTTTCTTTGTGGAAGCCATGGTGTGAAGAGTGGACTGCCTAGCCTTTTCTTTGGGAGGAGCATGTATAGGCATATCAAATGAGCTTCCACTCCCAAGAGACGATGGAGAATGAAAAGAAGTATGTGGATGGCCAAATATAGCACTTTACAGGAGCGCCATGACAAGCTGAATGCTGAGTTGGAGCACTTATTGTATGCCTCTTCCGCCGAGTATTTGGTGGAGGGGGAAGAAGTGAAGCTTCCCGTTCCATTCTCAGTACATCTGCTAGAGAAATCTTCTCACATTTACCTATGCCAAACCCTGGCAAGGCAAGCAAATGGGTTTCAATCCGCTTTGGACAGCCACCTCTTTCCAAACCACAATGTCGGCCATAGTGGCACCCAGTTCGCCCACCACCCAGGAGGTTCGATTCAGTACGAACGATACGTACGGTACGGTTCCATACGATGGCAGTACGGTCAACTAGGATTTGACCGTTTTTTGCCCCTTTTTTTGGGGCCGTTTTTTGACCGATTGGAGAGCCGTTTCTTGGGCGTTTTTTTTGGACTGTTTTGGGCTTTAGCCTTGCTTGCCTTTGCTTGAGCCTCATTCTATTATCTATATAATATGCCCTCCCCCAACCCCATCATCACAAGTGCTCATTGCTCAACCCTCCCCTCACAAGTGCTCATTGCTCAAGTCTATCCTCTCCCTCGAGCTCTCCCTCAAGGCTCAAGCCTCTCTCCCCTCTAGGCTCTCTCAATCATCTCCCTCTTCCTCAAGGCTCGCCTCCCACACAAGGCTCAAGCCTCTCCCTCCCTCTCCCTCTCTCTCTCTCTCTCTCTCCCGATTGGAGAGCCATTTCTTGGGCGTTTTTTTTGGACTGTTTTGGGCTTTAGCCTTGCTTGCCTTTGCTTGAGCCTCATTCTATTATCTATATAATATGCCCTCCCCCAACCCCATCATCACAAGTGCTCATTGCTCAACCCTCCCCTCACAAGTGCTCATTGCTCAAGTCTATCCTCTCCCTTGAGCTCTCCCTCAAGGCTCAAGCCTCTCTCCCCTCTAGGCTCTATCAATCATCTCCCTCTTCCTCAAGGCTCAAGCCTCTCCCTCCCTCTCTCTCTCTCTCTCTCTCTCTCTCTCTCTCTCTCTCTCTCCTCAAGCATCTCCCTCACTCTCCCTTTCCTTCTCCCGGGACCCCTCTCTCCTCTTTCACCATGAGAGAGAAGCATGAAGCCTTTACTTTGCATGCCATTACCCATGAGAAAAACGAGGTAAAGTCGGGGGCATGGAAGTGGACTTGCAAGTATTGTGTCAAGGTCTACACTAGTAGTGCCACTAGACTTCTTGCACATCTCTCCAAGATGGGGGGGAAAAATTACACCTTGCAAGATGATCCCTCAAGACATTTCTGATGGCATTGTAAAGAAGTAGTCCTTGCTTGGCAAAGCAAGTGATAGTGGAAGAGTCTCCCCCGCCATTGCCACCGCTCAAGACGAAGTCATCCCGCCGGCAAAGGATACATCCTCCTCATCCTTCTCCGCATCCTTCACTCCCTTGACCAACTCCAACCCCTCATCAAAGAGACCAAGTGAGTTTGAGGTTCCACACAAGAGGCAAGCCACTTTTGGGGGACGGTCGTTGAGTGCAATCTCGCATTTCGTGTCCTTAAAACTCCTCAATGGTAGAGGATGGTGCGGGCCATTGCTGAAGTAGGACCATGCCATGGCCCTTGGCATGGTATCACCTACAAGACATGCGCACAAAGGAACTTGATGAAGAAAAGGAGAGACTCAACAAGACCCTCAAACCCATCTAAGCGGGATGGGTGAAGTATGGGTGTTCTATCCTCTCCAACGGATGGACCAATAGAAAGAAGAGGGGCATCCTCAACATTCTAGTATCTTGCCCTCTTGGCAGTTCCTTCTTGTGGGCCGTGGATGCCGGAAAGGCCAGGAAACAAGTTCATCTATCGACAAGCCATAATCGAGGTGAGTTTAAAGCTTTAGCCTTTGCCTTTTACTCAAGTTTCAACTTTCAAGTCTCATTTATTTTCCATATTCTCATTCAAATTTCATGCATCCATCATCCTTGTAGGTTGGCTCTGAAAATGTGGTTCAAGTGGTTACGGACAATGCGTCCAATTGCCGCAAGATGAACCGCTTGCTTGAGGTGGAGTTCAAGTCCATAGTGTGGACTCCATGTGCCTCTCACTGCCTTGACTTGCTTATGGAGGACATAGGCAAGTTGGAGTGGAGAGAGACTGTGGTGACACAAGCCAATCATATTGTCACTTTTCTTAGTTAGAAAGTCAAGGCCCTCGCTATCTTCCGCCATCACAGCGACTTGGAGATGAAGAAGCACTCCTCGACGCGCTTTGCCTACATGTGGCTTCTTCTAGAGCATCTTTATGATGTGATGCCTAAGCTCCAGGTAACAGTGGTTTCGTCGGAGTGCCAAGAATGGATACAAAGTGAGATACCTTCGCGTGTCGATGAGGCAAGAGCCATTCAACGGCTATTGCTTGAGAGAGGAGTTCTAGCACTAGGTCCGCACCCTAGTCATTGCGGTTACTCCATTGTATAGGGTTTTACGCATGACAAACATGGAGGAGGCTACAATGGGGCTCCTCACTCACTTTATGAGAGAGGCCATTACTGAGATTCATCGTACCACAGTCCTAGATGAGCTTGATCCAGAGTATATGCTAACAAGATAAATAAGAATAATTCAATAAACTGAAATAGAATGTTGAATCTAAATACTTATTCTTTCATTTTTCTCATATAATATATTCTTTCTTTATTTTAAAATTCAGTAATCCCCTTGAGGCTACTTCTCGACGCGATGCTATCTTGGCACTCATGGAGAAGAGATGGAAGTAGATGAAGAGGCCTATCCATGGCCTTGCTGCTTTGTTGCATCCTACCTACAAAGCACTCTCGCTTTTCACAAATTAGGAGTTGCTTTCATCTAGGGATACTTTCTTACCGAAAGCATTACCCGATGATGAAAATGGACAATTTCAGTTCTTACAAGAGCTCATCAACTATAACGATCAGAGGAGCTCCGCACTCGCTAATGTGGTATATTGGAGGAGAGAATCTATGGTAAAGCCTCTCTTTTGGTGGGAACCATTTCCTTACCAATAGCCTCACCTACAAAGAGTGACTTTGAGGATTCTGGCACAGGTAAGTTGTAACCACTAACCACTAAGTTATTAACTTGTTAAGAGATTCTAACTCTTAAGACTTGAGCTAAAAATTATAATTATGTGTAGATACTAGAAGTCTAGAATCCTAAGCATTGTTTATTTTTGTTGTGGATTAGGATTGCTCTTTAGGTGCATGTGAGAGGAACTGGAGTTCCTACTCACTTATATACACGAAGTTAAGCAATCGATTGAGCACGAGACAGTGAGAGCGGTTGGTCTACTACCGCAATAACTTGCACATCACATGTTACGTACCCGCCACCAAGTGCGGAAACAAGCTCTTATCAAGTGGAAGGACCGTCCAGAGGAAGGCTCCACTTGGGAAAACATTAGTGTGATGAGGAAACGTTTCCCCACTTTTGTTTTCGAGGACGAAAACTCTTTTCGAAGGGGGGAGTAATGTCAGGACTATGGTCCTACGGAAGTCGAACCCTAGCATAAGTTAATAGCTTTCGGAGTCTCGAGAGTATTATTAGTGCTAGTGGGGTTCAGGGGTTAATGGGCGTTAGGGTTTGGTCGATGTGTGTACACATCTAAGTTAGCACGGCTCTTAAGTAAGATGGGCGGCCGGGCTAGGAGGTGTGGACACAGGCCAGGGTTTTGGTATAAAACCCAACGAGAAACCCTAAATGCACGATATGAGTCAAGCTAGACAAGTATATTGATATGTTAGACCTATTGTTACCTACATAACTTTCAATGTTTTATTATTTATTGTAACTTGTGGATTTACTAATAAGCCCAAGACCCCTAATCAATTACAAAACTTGTGGATAAACGTCGACGAATTCAAGTTGATGGTGGACACTCTTAAAAGTGTCCACAGGAGGCCGCCATATATACGAAGCTCTACAAAGAGCTAGAGGAGATTGATAGACGAGTCTCTCGCACTCGTCATGGCAGGTTCAGCCAATTCTTACTTTTGGCTCCCGAGACTCTGATCGCCCAGTTGCTACCTATGTCAAACGTGGCTGCACGAGTCGGAGCTCTACCCCCACAACAGTTAAGAGTTGAGGATGCTTCCATTGCGGAGTCTTCTTCAGCAGTTCATGATGATATCAGGGAGCCCGAATATGATGACGAGAACAACGTTCTTAGAGATGGGGATTTTGGTGGGAGCTCTGAGGTGTCCTTCTCTAGTGAGGATATTGAAGAGCCTAGCGATAGCTCTAACATAGATGGTGACATAGGCTTTTAGCCTCTATAGTCCTCTATAGGCTTTTTGGATTTTTGTACTCACCTTTTTGTACTTGCCCATGCGGCATGCACACTTTTGCGGCTCTATATATTCTCATGACTCTTTAACATGTCACATGTACGTTTGTCTACTTTCATTTTCTATGCAACATTCTAAATTTCTATGTTTTGGGTAAGTTGTAACTTGTAACTTCTCTAAGTTTTGCATCTATATTTATATTAAGTATTTTTTAAATGGACCGTGCCTCCACCATATTTTTATTTTCAAAATTTAGCGGTGCATTCCGAGACCGTATTTGAACGTACCGTATCGAATCAAACTTTTTGTACCTAACAACTATGATGTCAGCCGACGGCAACAAAATCTTTTTATCCCACCTCTCTTGGATTCATATTTATTAACAATATCCACCTACTCCCACCAATAGTCACTTTGGGTGAATTCCTTCTCGTTCTCTCTCTCAAGAAGTGGGTTCCTGTTGGGTATTTCAGAGCTAAATAGTGTGAACAGGGTTCTAGCTTTGTGTGTCAGTGTGAAAGGGGTTGTGGCTTAGTAGGTGTGCCAGTGTGAACATGTTTGGTTTGGTAGGTGGTTGGGCGTGTACTATGATGTCAGTGAGATTCCCATCACTGACATCATCAATGATGTCTATGTGTGAGAAGATAAGGCACCCTCTGCCTATAAAATGAGCCACCTCTTGTACTTGCGATTATATCAATCAAGTTCCGCTTTTGCCTCACTCCTATCTCCATCATGTGATATGTTGTGAGTTCCAATATGGTATCAGAGCTCTGGCCATCACTCTTGCTCCCTCTTCCTGTTGCTACTCCCCGCTAGTGCATCAACAACACCATCTTCTACAGCATCACCTCTACACGCCATGCCTTGCCGATTAATTCCATTTCTTGTGCCACCAACCTCCAACAAATTCGCCACCTGGAGCTGATACGCTCCTGCTGTTGTCTTCCTGAGCTGGAATTGCCGCCATCTGCAGCTAGCTAGTCGATGCAGTCCTTCATCTGCCCCATTCACTCCTTGACTGGTCGGCATTACTCCAACAAACGTCAATATCTAAGATCAGACCGCCATCTATTGGTGTTGCCTTCTCTCTATATGAATAGGCCGCCCAGTTCAACAAAGATATGACTTGATGCCTCCTCGACAGACTCAGTTATTAACGCCATTGCACAAGTCATCCTCATCCTTAGGCCGATTTCTGCCCTGATCATCCGGAGGAATCACCACAAAACAAACAATCGTTTGTTGAGATGATTACCTCGACGACTCCACCTACCACGAAAAATCACCTCCATTAATGAAGAAATTTCTCATTTTTTTTCATCTTGGCTGGTGTTTAGAAGATGAATCCTGATTATTGCCTTCAACGTGGCTATCTTTTTCTTTCCAGCGACATTTTCTAAAGAGATTGTTGGTCCTGCTTTGTATTGCTGATTCCTTTATCTGACATCATGGCACTATCATATAGTGCATCACTCGTGGATAAATTCTGTGGCAGCGGACATAAATTCTCATGCGAGAAGGGCTTGGGGGAGTATTTCCGGAGAAGAGGCAGAGGCAACAAGTTCAGATCGGAAGAAGAGCAATCAAAGATCCATAGCCATCATAGGGCTTGGACTTTCGGATTCTCTGGTACATCATATCGACTTCAAGTCCACCGCAAAGCAAATCTGGGAAAGACTTGAAGGTATTTTCGGAAACAAGATCATTAATTCTAAAGTTTTCTTGAAGATTAAATTCTATGACCTTAAAATGGATGATAGTGAAGAGCTAAGTGATCACTTAGCAAAGTTTGGATCCCTAGTCCAACAATTGGCCAGTCTCAAGTGTGAACCTGATGACAAAGATAAGGTAGCAGTACTTAAGTATGCGAGGGATTCATCACTTTGAACAGACTCTAGAAATCCTTCGTGTGGCAACTACAACCTTTGAAGACCTTGTTGCTCTGCTCCTTGAAAAGGACAGAAGAAACAAGGAAGACCAGCAAGACAGCAGCAGCACTGAATATGACAAAGCCTTTCTTGGAGCACAAAAGTGGAGGACTCATAAAAAGATTCAGTGCAGATATTGCAAAAGAATGGGACATAAAGAGGCCAACTGCTTCAAAAAGCTGGAGAAAGAGCAAGAGAAGCATCATGCGAATCCTGCTGCTGAAGATGAAGAGGAACACACTGAAGTGGAGGAAATAATTGCAACAACAACCCAAGTCCACCTCGATGAGGACTGGGCATTCTAGCTGCCTTTATGTGTGTGAGTCAAGAAGGGTTCTCTGCCCTGGATAGTCCCCCTAAAATGATTGTATTTATTTTTCTCTGTGTGATGTAATAAGCCTTGGATCTATGAAAGGCTCTAGAGTTGTCCTATGCCCAGTTAGGAGCCAAGGGGGTGACTAAGTGATGATCTCAGCTGTTGGTCACAAGCTGATTGAGGGGATAGTTGTGGCACGGGAGGTGCACACAGCAAGGCCGCCTCTTTGCAGTAGTGCACTGGAGTTGGAGATCGGTTGCTTCTTTCATGTTGGCTCTCACCACCTTTGCTCCGAGGGGGGCTTGTTATTTCACAGCTAAGTAGAGTGAACAGGGTTCTAGCTTTGTGTGTCAGTGTGAAAGGGGTTGTGGCTTAGTAGGTGTGCCAGTGTGAACATGTTTGGTTTGGTAGGTGGTTAGGTGTGTACTATGATGTCAGTGAGATCCCCATCACTGACATCATCAATGATGTCTATGTGTGAGAAGATAAGGCACCCTCTGCCTGTAAAATGAGCCACCTCTTGTACTTGCAATTATATCAATCAAGTTCAGGTTTTGCCTCACTCCTATCTCCATCATGTGATATGCTGTGAGCTCCAATACTTCCTAGATGCCATGAGAGTGACAAAGGAAAGAAATGCCTACAGGAACTGGGCTGGAAAAGAAAGGGGGCAAACGCAAAAAAAAGAAAAGGGGAGAACGTGCAGGAGGATTTGCAATGCAGAGGAACTGGAATAGAAAAGGCAAGAAGAGCTGAAAAATGGGGTTTTTTCATCAATACAAAAAGAGCATCAAATTGGGCGTTTTTATCTCACAGATTGATGCACAATAGTAGGCTGATTTGGGGGGGTTTTTTTTTCCTCACTAAAGTGGCCATTTTTTGTACAGGCCACATCTTTCGATGAGGATTCACTGGTGGCCAGCCCATTCTGGGGTTTTTTCATTTGTGTACAGGCCACACCTGACGGCCATCTTGATGCATGTGCCCATTTTTGGTTTTTTTTTTTTTTAAGGTTGAGGCCACGTATCATTGAGAGACCTGAATGACCATTTCTCACACTAGGAAACGTTTCTCAATAGTGAGAAACATGAGAAACGCGTCGTTTCTCTTTGCCTGAGACATTTTAGCACCAGAAACACGTTTCCGGCGGGTCCCAGGCCCGAAACGCTGTTTCAGCCTAAGCAGGCAGGCGTTTCCAATGTTTCCCATAACTATGACCACAACAAGGAACGTCTACGAGAGCAAGGCAGGTTGCTTAGAATTCAGGGAAAAACACTTTCTGATGGGGCACCTTTTTTTGTGTGATATTACTTCTTTTTTGTGGCCCAAGTGGTCTTCCCCCATTTCATGCTAAGGTATGGGAGGCCACGGAGCTTCGTGTCGCCCGTACCAAGGCCAAGACTCGCGTCACCTACGGGAGGCCAGGCCTCATGTCACCCGTAGTGTGGCCTAGACGTGGAACCCATTGTCAGGGATCCCAGTTTAGACTTCCTACTAAGCCAGTTCTATGCTTGGGGGAAGACCTATTTACAAGTTCCAAGAACGGGTGATATATCCATTGCATAATGCATGTGCACGCACTTCTGCTTGCTTGAAACTAATTTCACGTGACTTGTTTTCGTGTGACTCCTGCTATGACGTGTCCAGTCCATGGGTAGGAGACGCCCACTCGTGAACCATGCAAATGCCCTTTCTTCTTCTGACTATGTTTGTGTCATGTGAGCAGGTGGTAAGTATCATTTCTAACCTTAGTTTATATAACCTTTGCAAATATAAATTAGGAGTTCACACTCACTTTAAATACCAAGCCACCCACTGGCCAGTGCTTGGGGCTGAAATTCATAACTATTGTCCAGCCAACCTGGTGGGCATCCTCACGTCCTTTCTCATGAGGCCATTTAATGGCTTGGGCAATGCCCACCCTAACTTAAGGGCACAGCCACGTGGCATGAGGGGATTGGACCCCTTCCACCTCCGCTCCACCAAGTTTCCTTCACAAATCTCTCTCCCCCTAATGTTATCACACATTTGGCAGCTCACACATCCCTCCCTTGGTATACCGTCATAAGGCCAGATGAATCTGAACTTACAAATAATTTTAAAAGAAAGAAGAGAATCACCAAAAAACAAACAAAATTTAATAAAATAAAATAATTTTTTTTATTTAAAAAAAGCTTAATAGAGACACCAAAGAAAAAATAATAACAATAATAGTAATAATAACTTGCAAAAATAGACAAATACATAACTAAATCACACACACCCACATACACACAAATAAATTCTTTATTGAACCACAACAAAATAATTTCTAACAAATAAGCTAAATAAATTTTTAATAACTAATTTTTTTTGAGACTCCCGTGCGTTGTGAGTCTTGTCAATTCAAAGTGAACAAATCCATCTCATTGTATAAGATCATCAACTTATCATGCCTAGCATGGACTAGGTGCTACGACATCCCTACTCACGTCATCAGCTCCCCAGAGTAGGTGCAAGTTTACATATATATAAATTTGTTCCAACTAAGAGGACAATTTTTATACAGAGACCAACGAGCTGAGTTTCTATCACTTCTCCGGAGGTGAAGGGCAGACTCAGCCATGATGAAGGCTAGCACTTACAACTAGACTAGCAAAAACAAATCACTTCCCTATTAAAGCAATGATTAAGCAAGACTAGAAGCAATGATAAATAACAACTAAGAGCTAAAATGATCTAAACAGAAAATGGGCTTTTAAGCTCCCCATTTTTGTGAATCTTATTACTTATAATCTTAAACATTCCAAAAGCAAAAATCTCAAAGATATATCTACTTCGATTCAAAAAGCAACAAACTTCGCTTAAAACCTTTTTAAAGCAATAATCCTTTTGCAAAAAGCAAATTGATGAGTTGGTAAACTTGAGTGATAAAAGCAAACTTGTTTCAACAAATACGAGAGAATCTGAATAACTGAGAAGAGACAACACCATATTTAGTTATTTTAGAAATATTAGAAGTGAAGTGAGGCATTCTTATGATATTTAAATTTGAGTACTCTATCTGCAAATTGACTAGCTTCAATGCGTACCTACTATGTACTTGTTGTAGGCACCTGTTGTACTTGCTGTAGCCGCATGTTGTACCTGTTGCATACTTACTATAGCTGCCTATTGTACCTATAGTACTTGTTGTGTACCTATTGTACATGTTGTACTTGAATGTACCTCTAAGTACAAGCTAGAACCATAATTGTACCTACACGTACAAGCTAAAAACCCTACTATACCTGCAAGTACAAGCTAAATATCATCCTAGTGTACCTGTTTGCGTACCTACTATGTACCAATACCTATTTGTATACCCGTACCAGCTCTAGTGCGAGAGCGCCTGTTTGTGGGTGGTCTTAGAACGACAGTTTCACATTCACTTCCCTCCATATATGTATGCATAGTTGTCACGGTACGAAAATACGATACCGTACAGGAACTTTTGGTATGATATGAAATTTGGGGATACCGTACGATAAAAATTTAACACTTACAAACTATGGAGCTTCAAGCTTGAATGTGAGGGAAGATTGGGGGGGAGGAGAGGAGCTTGAGGAACCAAAACATGGAGATGTGTCTCTCCTAGTTGGATCTCCTAATTGTCTCCAAAAAAGAGCTTGCATGGGTAATGCAATACCAAAGGTCTCCTAGTGGTAGTGTTTATGACTAAGGGACCGTCCTTGCACAGATACGGGCAGTGCATCCAGGTTGTTAGGTTGATCAAAATGACCCTTTTCAAATCTTCTCCCTCGTACATACCTTGACGATCCAACTGTCTAGCCTACCTATACCAGGGATCTCCAAGTGATGTAGCAAGATTCTCTCCTCATCCCACCAATCAAGTGTACACTACCAGTCTACCTTGCCAGATTTTTTGGGTCTCTTAGCAACCCATATGGAATGTTGAGTGGACACAAAAGTTACGAAATATTGCAAGCATTTGGAATCTTCGTTGAGCAGGATTTCTACTTTTGTTGAGTATTTGGAATTTTTTTCTGAAGGGGAGAGGAGGAGAGAGAGAGAGAGAGAGAGAAAGAGAGAGAGAGAGAGAGAAGAGGGAGGGGGGAACCTCGTACCGTACGATATCGTACAGAACCGTACCGTACGAACCGTACGGTACAAATAGGTTCATACCGATACGAGAAACAACCATGGATGTATAAAACTAGTTGCCTGGCTATTTAGGCTCATTGGGTTACTAGCTAAATGAAATGGGAAACTGTTCCATGGTGCATTCTTGCATTGCATCTATGCATGTAAGGTTTTAAACCTATTTTCGCATGAACTGTTTTGTTACATTGTGCATTTAGTTCATGAGTTGGGGACGCCCTCTTGTGAACCTTGTGAGTAAACCTATCTTTTGACCTCGTTTGTGGAATGTAGACAAGTGGTAAGTATACTAGTTTACTCTATGTTGCTCATTTTTCTGTTTTGCAGGTCCACACTTTAATAAGTGTGCCCGCCCAAGTTATAAGTGAGTTTGGGTGTCCACACTTCATTAAAGTTCGGGAGGACAATTCATAAAGAGGTTGGACCAGTTTCCACTCCCAACCCACCAGGCACATATTCAGGCGCCCTTTTCACCATGTTATGAGCTTTGGGCGGCCTCCCACATGTCAAGAGAAGGGATGGTTTGGACGGGTTGCCCAATAGGCATCCTCCACTCATCCTCTACATGTTGAGAAAGCTTATCTTCCTCTCTCTAGCAGTGGGTGCCAACCATATAGAGACTTCTCTTTTCACTTTTGCACACACACACTTATGGGAAAGCTAATTTTCTTCTTTTTCATGATTCCCATAGCCATGAAAGCTTGAGAAATCGTGGTCTCTTATAAGTTATGTCAACAGTTTTTTCTTTTCTATATTTCAAGTTAAAAATATACATGTTTTTTCTATTTTGTATGAAACCTTTTTATACCCGTTTCTTACCTTTTATGAAACGTTTCAAAACGTATGAAACCCGTTTCATACCTGCCGTTTCTGAAACGCCTGGCAACTATGGACGGGGCAGGCGGGGGGAGTAGTCGCGAAGGCGCGGAGGGGGTGTGCGAGCAGCGCGAGCAGGGGGGAGGCGAAAGCTTCAGCGAGCGAAAAAGATAATATTTTAGTTGATTTACATATACTTCCTCCTGTGAATCCCCATTTAAGAATGAATTTTTATGTCCAATTGATGCACTTTCCATCCTTTATGTGCAGCCAATGTAATCACTGATCGGATTGTAGTCATTCTCGAAGTAGGAGAAAAAGTCTCCTCATAATCTATTCCCTTTTTCTAAGAATAGCCTTTAGCCACAAGTCTTGCTTTGTACCTGTCAATAGTACCATCAAACTTCCTTTTGATTTTGTACACCCACTTTGTTCCAATGACATTCTTGCATTTCGGCAAGTCCACAAGATCCCAAGTATTGTTCTTCATGATAGAAGAGATTTCATCTTGCACGGCTTGCACCCAGTGCTCATTCTTCTGTGCTTCTTCATAAGAAGAAGGCTATTCTGAATCAAAGAGGCCACCCATGGCTAATGCAGACTTCCCATGATGCATATTCAATGCATGGCTAGAACTAGCCCTTGTTCTACCCGTCAGTGGAGCTGCAAGTTTGCTATCTTGCAAAGTTTTCAGCAACCATCTTGGCACCGACTTGGCTGTGTCTATGGCTGTTTGCTCTTCCCTGACAAGATCTTCAACTTCTTCCGTAGAAGGGGGCTGCATTGTTGGCTATTCCACATGTTCTACATGAGGATTTTCTTGTGTAGGGGCTGGCTGATCTGAATCCCCCCTAATTGTAATGGGTAATAGCCCATCAAACATGTCATGTATGCCTCTATCATGACTTTTATACAAGTTGTATATGGGCTGTACTAAATTTTCAGCAAATACCACATCTCTACTGACAAAAATCCGACGTGTTGCTGGATTATAAAGATGGTATCCTTTGCTGTCATTGTTGTAGCCCACAAAAATGCATTTTATTGCTTTATCACCTAGCTTTCTTCTGAGATTTTCTGGCACACGTGCATATGCCAAACACCCAAATGTACACATATAATCCACTTTTGGCTTTCGGCTATACCAAGCCTCAAATGGTGTTATGGTTTTCAAAGCTTTTGTTGGACACCTGTTCAACACGTGGTTGCACACATTATAGCTTCCATCCAAAAATTGTGAGGCAATTTTTGTGCTTTTCCCATGCATCTTGCCATCTCCATGAGAGATCTGTTTTTCCTCTCAGCTACCCCATTCTACTATGGTGTATAAGGCACAGTACATTGGTGTTTGATGCCCTTTGAAGCATATAATCCTTGAATGCATTTGACATGTATTCTCCACCTCTATCTAAGCAGAATGTTTGGACTTTACATCCACACATATTTTCAGCCATTGCTACAAAGTGTCAAAAGCATGTAAACACCTCTCCTTTCTCTTTCAAGGGGTAAACCCAAGCAAACCTGGAGTAGTCATCAATGAATGTGACGAAATAAAGATGCCCCCTATGGATGGTGTCCACATTGGACCGCATACATCACTATGTATGAGCTGTAATTTACTTTCAGCTCTAACAGCTCCATCCCTGGGAAATGGTTTTCGATGCATCTTCCCCAAAATACACCCCTCATATACATGTCTTGTTGGAGACTCAAGAGGCGGCATATTATTAACCATATGATGCTTCTGCAAAAGCATCAAACTCTGAAAATTTACATGCCCAAAACGAGCATGCGATAGCTTTGCATCATGCATAGCAGAAGTGTGGGCAGCCACTGTATGTGCATTATAAATACGCTTGTCATAGCTGTCCAGCTTATACAAGCCTTTGTATCGTATTCCAGAAGTGACTTATTCATAACCCTTTGATGGGTCCTTTACCAAACACTTCCCATCTTCAAATTCAACCTTTAAACCTTGGTCGTTTATGACTGAGACGGAGAGCAGATTTTTCTTTATCCCTAGAACATACAACACATTTGTCAAACATATATTGGTACCATTGGCTGCAACAAGTATGACATTGCCAATTCCCTTTACTAGATATGTGGTATGATCTGCACATGATACAATGCGGCCATTTCAAGCATAAACCAAGTGCTGAAATACATCTTTGCATGAAGTGATGTGGCGCGAAGCACCACTATCAAAATACCATGATGCATCCTGTCTGTCAGATGCAATGCAAGACATATCATTGTCTGAAGCACAACGTGGTGTCACTAGTGCATGTGACCAAAAAAGTGTACTCTTCCTTAATCACATTAGCTGATTGTTGTGCTTTGTCATCAGAAGAGTCTGCTACTTGCTACTGCATTGCCTGCATCTTTCCTTTTCTCTTTTGCAATCCGCTTTCTACATTCATTGATGTAGTGGCCAAGCTTATGGCAGTAGTGACATTTGCCCTTCATTTTAGGCTTGTTTGCATCCCCTTTGTCAGACTTCTCACCACCAGAAGAGGGCTATCCATGACCAGCCTTACTAGACTGTTGCCCCCTATGCTTAAAGCTCTTTGCTTTACCCTTATCCTTGGCTTTAAATGCCTTGTCTCCACCACGGTTGCTAGATCGGCTTTCGGTAAACCCACCAACTCTTCAAAAGTGACGGGATCACCACCTCCTCTCATAGAGAGGCTAAGAGAGGTGTGAAAGCCCGAGGAGGAAGGTGGTAAAGAATGAAGAGTGTTGGTGACCAGCTTTCTATCTGGGATAACCTCATCAATGTTGAGCAATTGTTCGTACAAATCTTTCACTTCAGTGAGATGATCTGACGTGGAGTCACCCTCATCCATAGAAAGAAGATCCAATTGCCTCTTCAAGTAGGCAACTCTTGCCTCGTTGCGTACCCGATACATTGCTTCCAATGTGTCCCATGCAAGCCTCGATGTCCTGCAAGACCGAATGTGTGGAATAATAGACCTTTTCACTGAAAGGGCTATCAAGGACATGGCATGTGCATCCTTGGAGTCCCATCTCTTCTGCTCTTGTGTGGGAGCAGTTTCTACCTCGAGAGCTCCCCTTTGAGGCGTTGCTGGTTGTATGGTAAGTGGGCGTCTGTCATCCCCACACACAATGCCCCAAAGCCCTTTGGCTACCAACAAATTACGGATCATGAAACTCCAAAGGGAGTATTTTGATCCATCCAACTCCTCCTCTTGGGTGAGCACACCAAATACATATGTAGCATTTTGAGCCATGTAGACAAAATACACCTGCGAGCAAACCAAGCCCCAATGTGCACTGCCAGGCAACCAAATGTCCTGTGCAAATTTTTGCTTGCAACCTGAAGCAAGTATTTACCTGCACCAAATTGTCCAATTACACTCAATGTGTACACATATGTGACAAATCACCGCTGTAATCTCCGATTACATGCTCCAAACTGAAAAGCCCCAATTTTTTATGCACTGCAAATGCTTCAATGTGCAGTCAATTGTCCAATTTTCACAAAAGTCCCAAATTTCTGCAACTAGAAGAGGCTTAATTTGCTAATTTTGACCTTAGCCAGGCGCCGCCCACCAAGGTGAAAGCACTACCCGTTGGTTGGGCGGTCGTGGAGCCCTCCCCACTAGCCCCACCCGTGTTGGTGGTTGGAAAGGGCTGAGGGCCGCCAAGGGGGAGGAGCAGTGGTGGCAAAGAACGCCACCTAAAATTCGGGGGCGACGGACAGACTGTGCAGCAATGGAAGAATGCAAGAGCTCACCAGAAGCTGGCCACTGGGAACTGTACGTCCAGAGGACTGTAGCCCAGCTCTGATACCAATTGTTGGGGGACTCACACACAGCAAGGCTTCCTGCAGATTAGGGTTAGCTGCAAGATGAAGCTCACACAAGAGAGAGAGAGAGAGAGAGAGAGAGAGAGAGAGAGCTAGACACAAAATGTGTGGTGATCACAAATGCAAGTCAACACTTGCATGTGAGTCACTTCCAAATAATAATATAGAAGTACAAAGTTATATGGATAGAGTGTGTCCTTTCACACTTGATATCCAAGGGGGAAAACCACATGGGAAAAAGTGCCTTTGATTAAGCCCTGTTCACACGTAGCACTACAATAAGTGAGCATATGCCTACAAAACAGTCCCCCCACGACCAGCAAAACTCGGAAAATATGGACAATGAGGAAAAAATGGAGAAACTCCTACACGGGCGGGCACACCCACAACAATGGCCCTCACTCCCTACTGTGTAATATGGTACAGATGACAACTAACAGATGTATCTGCGATGTTTATGATGTACAATATGTAATATGAGTTTTCATGCTGCATTTGAAGACCTATGAATATGGGGAAGATCAATACATTGGAATCACTTCATCAATGTATGGTGCTTTGGGCATGTGTCAAACGCCTAGTTGAAATTGTAACACTGAATATGGTATTTGGATAATCTGGCCGTCACTGTGTAGAGAATTGGGACTCCTAGGCTTGTATAAGTTGAAATACTCTTGGTTAATAACATATTCCAAGGGGGAATCAGCCCATTCCGGCCCCAAGTGTCACCTGCGTGGATGTGGTTAAAGCGGTTAACTAAGTGTTTAATTGCATTAATGGTTAAAAGTTTAAATTGTTGGGAACGAGGGGAGAATCCTACACACAGACACACACACACAGCTGCAAGAGAGAGAGAAAACGAGTGAAGCTCAAGAGTGCTGGAAAAGATGTACTCAATGATAATAATGAAAGTACAATGTGATTACATAAAGTAGCCTACCGCAAGGTGCCCAACACACATAAGTGTGTTCACACGGGGAAAAAACTGTGTCCAATCACAGGGAAAAAGCGCCCGTGAGTAAGCTGTGTTCACACTTGAACTAGCCGGGAGTGGTCATGACCAACAAACCCCCCTCAAGTAAATGGTGTGAACGGGGACAGGGTGTAGCAAACTACCCTGGTAGAGGCTGTAAGCTTAAAGCTTCGCGGAAAGCTTCAAACTTTTCCCTCGAAAGAGGCTTTGTAAATCCATCTACTACATTAGCATGTGTAGACACATAAGCCAAGTCAATCTCTCCTGCATGGAGCCTTTCCCTAACATAGTGATAGTGAACCTCAATATGCTTTGTGCGGGCATGTATCGGCAAGGTCTATGAGGCCATGGATCGCATGATCGAGTCACTCGAGCAGCTTGTGCCAGAAAGGGCCGAGTTTGAGGAGATCCACTCATTATGTGAGTCCAGGTGGAACTCCTACTACTCCCCTCTTCATGCGGCTGCCTTTGTGGTTGATCCAGAGTTCCAGGGCAGAAAGCAAGAGGCCGACAAGGAAGTAAGCAGGGGATGGTGGATCATTTTGGAGCGCTTAGAGCCCGACCCTACCATCAGGCGGAAGATCACAGACCAGCTATCTCAGTACAGGATGCGGCAGGGATCTTTTGGATGTTTAGATGCACAGCTTGACCGCCTCAAGATTGGGTCTCCTCTTTGGTGGGAGGATTACGGATCAGATGGGCCGGAGTTGCAGCGCTTTGCTATTCGCATCCTTAGCCAGGCTGTGAGCTCTAGTTGCTTGGAGCAACTTTGGAGCGTTTACAGTCACATTGCCTCTAAGAAGAGGAACCGCCTTGAAGTGCAAAGGGCAAGTGATTTGGTTTTTGTGAGAGCTAACTTGCGCATGCTATGTGCGACAGCAACAGGGAAGGCGGATCCCTTCACCGAATGGGAGATGACACAGCAGGATCCTGCAGCTCAGGAGCATCTTGAGGAGGTAGAGGAGGAGCTACAGCCTGAGGGGGAGGAGGAGGCTTCAAATGGCATCGACGACTTCGACTTCCAAGCCTCCCACGAGGCTAGCACTTCAGGAGCTTGAGGCTTGACTCTTGAGCCTTGAGCCATCTCACCTTTTTTGTGCCCACTGCCAATGGCCATGATCTATTGTGATCTATCATCTATGATCTATCTAGTATCTCTATTTTGTACCCACTCTTTTTTGTAACCCTCACTGCCCATGAGGCATGTACTTATCTCTTTGTATCTATCAGACTATCAATCACATAATCAGTGTGCCATCGATGTTTTATTAGCGCATTTTGCTCAAAATGACTCTTGTTTTTTTGTCTATTCGGTGTAAAATTTTGTTCAAAGTGTGTCTCTATATGTATGTCATGCATACAACTCCTAAATTGCTTTTAAAAAAGAGGTTTTTTTTTGCCGTTCCCGACCCCGTCCCCGTCCCCCGTCCCCATGTGACTCTGGATACCACCCTCAAAAGGTATAAACTGTATGCCCAAATAGTAATGTAAATACCCCATGTCTGTGACATCAAATGCATGCTGCAAATCAGCTTTAAAAGCTGAAATATCACCCTCTTCAGGGCCAGTGACGAGCATGTCATCCACATAAAGAATAAGGACGAGAACATTATTCCCAATGTGGCGTACATAAAGTGTACTCTCAGCTGAACTATTCTGAAACCCTTTGGCAGTCAAGTATGTAAGAATTTTGTGGTACCAAGCACGAGGGGCCTGTTTAACACCATACAGTGCTTTATGTAAACGGCATACTTCATTTTCTGCACCTTTTTGAACAAAGCCAGGAGGCTGAGACACATAAACTTCCTCCTGCAAATCACCATTCAAAAAGCAGTTTTAACGTCCAACTGATGTACATGCCACTGCTTGTGGGCAGCCAATGCTATAACAGTACGTATGGTAGTCATACGTGAAGTGGGAGCAAAGGTCTCCTCATAGTCAATGCCCTCACGTTGGGCATACCCTTTGGGGACCAAGCAAGCCTTATGGCGATCAACTGAACCATCAGGCTTAAACTTAAGTTTGAAAACCCATTTTGTGCCAATAGCACGCTTGCCCGGGGGCAAGTCACATAACTCCCAAGTACCGTTTTTGTCAATGGAGTCTAACTCCGAACGCATGGCTGCCACCCAATGGTTATTCTCCAATGCATAAACATGAGAAATGGGTTTCTCATTACAAGCGGTGGCAACAAGAGCTGTATCCACATACTGTGAAGATCTTCCGGCCCAATAGACGGCTGTTTGGTACATGAGACAAGTGGTTGAGATGCATATTCGTCAAAGATAACATCTCTTGACACAATGATCTTGCCTGTATTAGGCACACAGAGTCTGTATCCTTTACTCTCACTACTATAACAAATGAAAATGCATTTGATTGCCTTTGCATCAAGCTTGTGTCTTTGTTGTGTGGGCACATGCATATATGCCAAACACCCAAAGACTCTCATATGAGTCACCACTGGAATCCTGCCATTCCATGCTTCATAGGCAATCTTAGATTTCAAGGCTTTAATGGGGCAACGGTTAAGCACATAATTGGCACACATAACCGCCTCAAGCCAAAACTTACTGGGCAGATCCTTGCTTTTGAGCATGCAACGTGCCATCCATGAGTGTACGATTACGTCTCTCTGCAACTCCATTTTGCTGAGGAGTATAGGGGGTAGTACACTGATGAGAAATACCATGTAACTGCATGTAAGCTATGAACTCATTTGACAAATATTACCCTCCTTGATTTGTACGCAATGTGACAAGCTTGTGTCCACAAGCATTTTCAGCCATGGGATGGAAGTCTCTGAAAGTTGCAAAGGCACTTGACTTCATTTTTAAACCATACACCCAACAAAACCGAGTGTAGTCATCATTGAACGTGATGAAGTACAAGTGTCCTCCAAAAGATGGAGCCCTCATGGGGCCACAAAGATCACTATGAACAAGCTGTAATGGTCGGACAGCCCTCATAGCCCCATCTTTAGGAAAGGAATTCCTGTGCATCTTTCCAAGGATGCATCCCTCACATACATGCTTGAAGGGAACCTGCATAGGAGGAAGCTCATGCACCATACCTTGCTTCTGCAAGCGTACAAGAGATGGAAAGTTCAAGTGACCAAACCGAGCATGCCATAACTTAGTGTCACTCATCACACGGGATGTGGAGGCAATCATAGCATCATGAGAATAAGTACTCCTGTCATACATATCAAGCTTATACAAGCCACTGCATAATGTCCCAGAAAGCATAAGAGAAGTTGAATCTCTGCTGTCATACACTGAGCAACAATGATCAAAAAACTGAACCTTAAACCCAGATAATGCAAGGGCTGAACAGAAATGAGATTCTTCTTAATGCCTGCTACATATAAAGTGTCACAAAGAGTAAAGCTATCCCCATCACATGCTGTTAGCTCCACATTGCCAATGCCTTTAATAGAGTAAGAGGCATCATTGGCACACATAACTATGCCCCCTGGAGGTGAATCCTACAAATTGGCTAAGAGATCTCTTCAAGAAGTGATGTTCTTAGAAGCACCACTGTCTCTCCAGCTGAGATAGACATACAAGAAGCAGGCAAACTTCATGTAACCACTAATGCATATCCCTCATGAGCAAAGTTTGCCTCTTCTTTAGTGTCCACAGTAGCAGCCAAACCTTGCTGTTTCTTTTTCTTTTCACTCTCAATGCGCTTCCTACATTCCTCAATAAGATGGCCAGGTTTTCTACAATAGTTGCATCTCTTCTTTTTCTTGTTGTCACCCTCTTTAGACGAGGTAGAATCTGAATGGGCATGTGGTTTGTGCTTAGGTTTACCACTAGATGAAGCCCCAGATTTACCTTTGTTTCGATCAAAGGCACCAAATGCTTGATGAGCAGAAAGCATAGTGGTCCTATTAGAACGACACAGCTCCTCCTGCAGTAAGAGAGTCACCAACTCATAATAGGATTCTGACAAACCCTGAAGCACTGTAGATACAAGTGAACCATATGGAATGACCTTATCAATATTGATAAGTTGCTCTCGCAAATCCTTGATGCGGGTAAGGAACTTGTCCATTGAGTCACCCTCATCCATATGCTCAAACTCAATTTTCTTGCGAAGATAGGCAACACGGGCCTCATTGCGAACCTGATACAAAGAAGCAAGTACATCCCATGCACCCTTAGAAGAGGTGCATGAACGAATGTGCGGTATAACCCGCCTTCTGCATGAAAGGGCAATCAAAGCATGTGCCTGAGCATCCTTGGCATCCCATCTGAGTTGTTCTGGAGTGGGTGGCAAAGGTGCAGAAGATGTAGCACCACCTGAAGATACATCATCACCTGCATCCATGGTTCCTGAAGTACTTGCTGCTCGTGTAGGAGCAATGGGCCTGACATCAACCCCTGATACATAAACCCACAAATTTTTTGCAACAAGTCCATGTTTCATCATGTAAGCTCACATAGGATAGTTGGTGCCATCTAACTTATCCTCAACGGAAAGCATACCAAATAAATCACCAGTATTCCCAGACATGGTGGTCACAAGTGTGTTCAAACAAGTAGTAATGCTGCAATAATGCTGTAACTCCCAAAAAATTTGGGGGAAATGCTCCAATGCCAGCCAAATGTGCCTGCAATACCCAATTGCCTGCAAATAGTGCCCATTTTTGCAAAATCGAGTTAATTTTTGCAAAATCCCCAAATTTCTAGTGCAATTATGCACCAAATCTGCTGAAATCAATGCCAATGTGTGCCAATGTTGCAATTGTAGGCTCAATGGTGAAAAGCTCCAAAAATAATGCAGTTAATTTGCTAATTTTCTAGCAATTTCTGAATTTTTTTTAAAAATTGCAGAAAAAATCAATAAGAAAATTACTGAGGTTGTAGTGGGCGGCAGTACGGGCATGAGGCAACAGTACGGGCAACAGGTACAGTCAGCGGCGGCGCAGATCTGGGGCGGCAAAGTGCAGGGCGGCGCAGATATGGGACGGCGAAGTGTAGGTTGCGCAAATCTGGGGCAACGAACAACACGTACAGACAGCCGGCACAGGTACAATGGGGCGGCTGCAGTCGGGCAGCAGGTACAATAGGCGAGGGTAGGGCGGCGCAGTACAGCGCAGCTGGTACAGTCGGGCGGCGGTGGCGCTTGTACCGCGCAGCTGGTACAGTCAACGGCGCTGGTACAGTCGCCTAGCAGCAGGTACAGTCGCCTAGCAGCAGGTACAAGCGCTTCAAGGAGGGGCGTGTGTGGACAATAAGCTGAAGCTTTGACAGGTAGCAGGGGGGAAAACCCTAATGCTAACCCTAGTCAAGCTCTGATACCAATGTTAGGTACAGGGGGAGAAGCCTACACACAGACACACACACACAGCTGCAAGAGAGAGAAAAAACGAGTGAAGCTCAAGAGTGCTGGAAAAGATGTACTCAATGATAATAATGAAAGTACAATGTGAGTACATAAAGTAGCCTAGGGCAAGGTGCCCAACACACATAAGTGTGTTCACACGGGAAAAAAACTGTGTCCAGTCACAGGGAAAAAGTGCCCGTGAGTAAGCTGTGGTCACACCTGAACTAGCCGGGAGTGGTCATGACCAACATAAATTCCCCCGCTCGTTTACAATTTCCATAGCCCAAACCCCCATATTTTGTCTCAGGAGTGGCATCACATGGCATCCCTAGAGCAAGCCATGTTGAAGAAAGGACGACAAATGGGGTAGCTGGGTAAAATAAGCCCAAGTCTGTTTTTTCCATTAATAAATAGGTCAGATCAGCCAAAACCTTGGCAAGAAGGTGCACGACACCCAAGGAGAGCTTTGTGGGAGTTTCCATACATGAATCAGCATGACCAGGGGACTGTAGCTGGCGGTACTACACAAACCGAGATGCACAATCTCTTTTTTTTCTATGACATGAGTCACTATTAGATGAGGTCCCAAAAGACATTAAAAAAAAGGTTGGGAAAAAACTGGTATGAAACGTTCAAAACGTTGTGTACATTCCAAAAAACAATGAAACACGTTTCATAGCAACAATGTAAGCATAACCATTCACATCATTCCATGTGATGGGCCACTTCTTGATCTTCTAAATAGCATGACCATTTGCTTAATTCCATGAAAACTGATAAACAGTTGCATCTATTACAATGTTTGTGCCACACAAAAGCCCATAATGCTCACTTGAATCTATGATTTGACTGTTCGAACTCGCATTGGTGAAGGAAGCATCTTGTGGAACTTTCTTGTCTTTTATTTCAAGCACTACTCGCTTTTTTTTGTCTACCAACGCATCCCGTCGCTGGTTCTCTTCACGTCGCGGAACATAGGTCGTCTTCTCTTTTGGTCTAGGACCAGGGGGATACTGCCAACAACACAACATAAACCTTTTTATTCATAGGCAGGATTGCACAATAACCTTTGAAAAGCAAGAGAAAGGGAACAAATGCTACCATGGAATTTGCCCTTGATCTATCAGCTCCCCGTTTCAGAAGCATTTTGCTTGAAGTTGCTGGAGAGGAGCCTCCACCTCGAACACTTATCTTCCCAGCTGCAGTCAATGGCTTCTGAGCACACACAAAAATAGACGGTATAAAGGAATGTGAAATAGAGACCATAAGCAGAATTTATTTTATAAAAAAATAATGTGAATTTAAACCAACTTGACATCCAAAAAGCTATGTTGCATTCTTACCTTGTTATGACTCTTATAACGTGAACAGAATTAGATTGCTTGTGCAGTACAACACAAAATTCAGATGGCAAATGCATAGGGTCAAAAGAAATGAGTATGTGCATTTCAAAGGGCTGCAAGCACTGTCACAAACATGAAAGTTTGACATCAACTTCAAGCTTGAATGGATGCCCCAAAATTAAAATTCTAAAGTATGAGTGGTCACGTAATTGCCCACACCCTCATATTATCATATGTCTGATATGCTATACCGCATATGCAATAGTTTCTTGTACAAGTTTTCCCATGCCGTATGTGCCAAAAAACCATTTGATCAATTCAGTCATATGAGCCTTCTCCTGAAAAAAGTTACTTCTTTTCTTTTTCTCAATTTTTATACTCACTTGCTTTCGTCCCTTTCTTTTGGTTCTCAGTCATGCACATTGAGCTATACTCATTGAAAACAAGCAACAGTGGACTCAAAACAATCACCATAAGGAGTTATTTACTTTGACTATGATAACTTCACTGACTTGCAAAATGTTGATGCACATTGTTGCTTGAGTGATGTTTGATCCTTGGGCCCAAGATCCTCCCATCGTCACCATTTTTCACCATCCGTAGGCACCCCTGCCCGTAGGTGCTTTTTTACCCACCCATAGGCAATGCCGCCGAGGAAGCACCATGTGGAATTTTGAACCTAGGACGCCCCGGTGCTAGTCAAACAACTCTACCACTTGAGCTATCACCTCATTGCTAATCTTGTACAAGTTAATTGCTCCTTTTGGTAATAAAGTGCCTTCGGGAAGGGGGAGGGGGAGGGGGATCTCCGCCCATCTTCTATCACAAACCCCTAACTTCTTGGTACATGCAGAGCATGTTAGATCTGGGCATGTGTATAGATCATATGGGAAAAGCCTATATGGATTCCAAAACATGGCAGGACGTTGTGGATCTCGTGTTGGGAATCAAAGTCTTACCTGTGTATGAACCCAATCTTACGAGCGAGGAAGTATGTGTGTGTGAACCACCTCTTAGAGGAGTATCAATAATATCTAGATATTTGTGTGTGATGTCACATAAGCAGTGATGTCAGGAGGAGAACCTTTGTACTTATAAGAGGTATGTGTACTTCACTGAAAATTAATCATGTGAATCTCTCTGCAGTTGTGCTCCTGTACTTTCTCATTCTCTCTCCTCTTCTCTCTTTGCTTCAATACCATAGCTATGTCTAACTTCACCTTCAAGCCACCACAGCTCAACTCTAACACCAACATTTGATATCGGAGCCACCTCCCCATGCCTCCTGCCCACACTGTGTCTGCTGGTCGCCGTAGATCCTGCTGTGCAGCCCAACTGTTGTGCACTACAGCCTGCCATCAATGACTGCTGCTGAAGCCAGTCGTCTCCTCACACTTGCTGTGTAGCTGAGCAAACTCTCTGTTGTGAAATAGGTCGCCATCAGCTGCTTTCGCTGCCATCCGCTGCATACAGTGTGCTGCTGATACTGAGCAATCCCAACATTCTGATGATGTTGCTGCTAAGGTAGCCGCCTTTCCCATCTCATGCACCTGCTAAAGCTGTCGACCCAGCATATCGAAGGAAGAAAGAGCATAAAGGTGCATACAAACATATCAGCACACAAGGGGGAGTCTCCACGAATCAACAGACAAAAAATCACATCAGGAAAGGTACAGAAAAATCCATTTGGGGATTTTTCATTTTTTTGCACTGTGAGGATGTGCGCATCTGACCAATAGCACACCGTACCCCATGAGAAAGATGAGTATCCATGTAGCTGGGTCTAATCACAAACCCATCCTCCGTGAGCTGGAGAAGATGATCTCTATAGAAAGCCATCTTCGTACCAAGCTCGTGTGTCAGCTGTATCCATGTCCTCCTAGTGTCCAGCTAAGTCAAGTCCTGCCTGATAAGTCTGGTAATCTCTGCCCGTGTGAGAGAGAGGGAGGGTGCATCCAGGGAGTACTAAAATGGAGGAAGTGTCAAAACCCCACCGGATCTCCTCGTAGAACGCTCCCGGTTCGAGACTCGAAACCTGCAAACAAACCAAACAAACAAGAAGGGGGTGCAGGCCTGACTCACCTCCCAACCACGACAGCCGTGGGCAAGCCCACAGACTTGGCTGTCCCCACCGAGCCACGAGCTGAGCTAACTAGGTTGACCTACCGACCAATCTCTACCTCACGACGTCCCATACCGCCGCGAAGCTACCCTCGCGGGCCTCAAGATTGCTGTCGGCCTCGGGTACATAAAGCAGGTGCACGTCTGCACTAGATCCAGGCTCCAGACCATAGAGCTCTCACAAATCTCGCGAGACTCTATATGTCTAATGACTAACCTTGGCCACCCTTTTATAGGCTCTTGGCCGGTCATCGAGCGTCCACACTTGGGCACCCGCCCGTCCATGCTTGGGTGCCCGCCCATTAGTCTATCCCTAACTCAGCTCGCCAATCAGCCTGCCTAGCTCCAAGCTTCCCCAAACCTCGAAGCTAGTCTTGCGTGCGTGTAGCACACGGTAGATACACACTGTGCACATGACATACTCCCCTTGCTCTAAGAGCTTACTCCTGAGCTCACTAAAAAGCCACGGTAATCTCTCTGAAGAGTAGTCAATGTCTCCCATGTAGCGTCCTCCTCAACACGATCCTTCCACTTGATCTTGTATTCCGTGATAAGCGTATTGCGCAAACTTCTTTCACGAAATCCAAGAATCTTTTCAGGTTCGTGCGGAACAAATGTCATGTCCTCGACATCTATGATTTCTTGAGAAGTAACTAACTGGTCTGTTTCACCCAGTACTTCCTTAAGTCTACTGACATGAAATACAGGATGAACTTTCACATGAGAAGGCAAATCCAATTCATATGCAACTGAACCAATCCTTCGTGTAATACTAAATGGTCCACAGTATCTAGGGGATAATTTTGGAGATCGACTTATCCGTAAAGTCTCGGAATCTTTCGGAACTCGCAAATACACCATTGTTCCTTCAGAGAACTCCCTGGGTGAATGATGTCTATTAGAATAAAATCTGTCTCGGTCTTAAGCACTTCTAATAGATTCCTTCGCAACTTGTAACATTTCTTGCATATCTTGTAAAAAATTACGTGCTGCATCATGCTGAAGTCCTGAGAATCCTACTGTAACAGGTGATCTAGGTTGAAAACCATACATAAGCATGAAAGGACTAAATCTTGTACTCGTATGCTTAGTACTGTTATAAGCAAATTCTAACATAGGAAGATAATCCTCCCATGAACTCTGTCTTTTGGATACATATGCCCGAAGCATATCCTCCAAAATTTGATTAGCAATCAGATTGAGGATGATCTGAGGAACTTAAATTCAAAGTTGTTTCGAACTTCTCAAAAACAAGTTTTCAAAAATCACTCGTAAAGAGTCCCTATCACTGACTATGTCCTGCGGTAACCCGTACAGTCTAAACAATTGCTCGATAAACTGGCGTGCTAATTGCGTAGCTGTAATAGTCTTTCGGGTCGGTAAAAATCTAGTCATTTTTGTCAAGCGATCTACCACACCCAAATAGAATCGTGGCCTTGATCCGGTACTTTCCCATTTATTACCTGGGATTTGCAAAGGATGCAACAACCCAGCTGTCTAAAGCGCGCAGCTTTATTTGCCTGACAAATTTGACACTTCAGAACATAATCTTCTACATACCCTTTCATCTTTGGCCAATAAAAAGTGTATTTCACTAACGATAGCGTCCTGTGTACCCCAGGGTGTCCGGCAGAAGGGGCGTTGTGACACTCCTTAAGAATCTTGGACCTAATGTCCGATATCTATGGTACACAAATTTTGTCTTTACGGAATAGTAAACCATTCCAAATCATCCAATGGCCTCCTGCAGCCTGAATGGTAGGCTGTTCAGTCATGGAGTCTTGGTCAATCAATGAGCTCCCGTCCTGGATCTTCTACCAAAATGGACCAAAATAACTATCAGTCTTGCAAAGCCCTCTCAATGACTGAAATAAGTCAGTAGAAATCTCGATGAACGACAAAGTTTTCACCTCTCTAATTCGACTAAGCGCATCTGCAACACTGTTCATGGACCCTTTTCGATAACGAATCTCAAAATCAAAATCTTGCATTAACTCAGCCCAACGAGCTTTCCTTCCTCTCAAATCATCCGCATCACACACATACTTGATTGACTAATAATCAGTCAATACCACAAACTTGGAGCCATATAAATAATGTCTCCAAACCTTGAGAGCATGAATCATAGCATAAAGCTCCTTCTCAAGGGTTGGCCAACGAGATTGAGTGTCGTCTAGCTTTTTACTTTCAAAAGCAACCGGTCTACCATCTTGAAATAGAGCAATCCCGATGGCATAGTCACTGGCATCAGTTTCAAGAACATAAGGCCGACTAGGATCGGGTAATGCTAAGATAGGTGCTTCCTTGACTTTATCTTTCAAAAGTCTGAAGGCCATATCCAAATCGTTATTCCAAGTGATAGGCTAATTTGACTTACGTCCACGACCTTTCAACAAGTCGGTCATCGGTAGTGTGAGCTGAGAGTACTCCCGCACAGATTTCCGAAGAAAAACAACAAAACCGAGAAAAGAACGAAGTTGTTTCACTATTCGCGGTATAGGCCAGTTTAGAACCTTCTGAACTCGGTCATAGTCAATGCTCAATCCATCTCTAGTGATCTTGTGTCCCAAGTAAATGATGTCTGTCATAAAAAAACTCACATTTACTTAATTTAGCATATAGTCGATTCTATCTTGAAATAGATAAGACAATCGTGAGGTGTCTAACATGATCCTCAAGAGTACGACCATATATCAAAATATCATCCAGGAATACCACCACAAATTTTCCCAAATGTTCACAAAAAAGATCGTTCATCATTTGTTGGAAAGTGACTGGAGCATTGGTTAACCCAAAAGGTAATACGAGAAACTCGTAATGGTCATACCTAGTCCGAAAGGCGGTTCTTTCGACATGCCTTTCATGAATGCGTATCTGGTGATAGCCAGTACGTAAATCTATCTTCGTCTAATATTTCGCTCCTGCTAACCGGTCAATCAGGTCATCTGATCTAGGGAGAGGATAACGGTTCTTAATTGTCAGCTTGTTCAATCTCTTGTAATTTATACACATTCTCCAGGTGTTGTCCTTCTTTCTCCTAAGCAACACAGATGCACCCCAAGGTGATTTACTTGGATGGATCTAGCCCATCCTCAAATAATCTTCGAGTCTTCCGGGTCGGTAAAAATCTAGCCATTTTTGTCAAGCGATCTACCACAACCCAAATAGAATCGTGACCTTGATGTGTTCTTGGCAATCCGGTAATAAAATCCATGGAAATACTTTACCATTTATTACTTGGGATTTGCAAACTCCCGTCCTGGATCTTCTGCCAAAATGGACCAAAATAACTATCAGTCCTGCAAAGCCCTCGCAATGACTGAAATAAGTCAGTAGAAATCTCGGTGAACGACAAAGTATTCACCTCTCTAATCTGACTAAGCGCATCTGCAATACTATTCATGGACCCTTTCCGATAACGGATATCAAAATCAAAATCTTGCATTAACTTTGCCCAACGAGCTTTCCTTCCTCTCAAATCATCCACATCACACACATACTTGATTGACTGATGATCAGTCAATACCACAAACTTGGAGCCATATAAATAATGTCTCCAAACCTTGAGAGCATGAATCATAGCATAAAGCTCCTTCTTAAGGGTTGGCCAACGAGATTGAGTGTCGTCTAGCTTTTTACTTTCAAAAGCAACCGGTCTACCATCTTGAAATAAAGCAGCCCCGATAGCATAGTCACTGGCATCAGTTTCAAGAACATAGTCACTGGCATCAGGTAATGCTAAGATAGGTGCTTCCTTGACTTTATCTTTCAAAAGTCTGAAGGCCATATCCAAATCGTTATTCCAAGTGATAGGCTGATTTGACTTACGTCCACGACCTTTCAACAAGTCGGTCATCGGTAGTGTGAGCTGAGAGTACTCCCGCAGAGATTTCCGAAGAAAAACAACAAAACCGAGAAAAGAACGAAGTTGTTTCACTATTCGCAGTATAGGCCAGTTTAGAACCTTCTGAACTCGGTCATAGTCAATGCTCAATCCATCTCTAGTGATCTTGTGTCCCAAGTAAATGATGTCTGTCATAAAAAAACTCACATTTACTTAATTTAGCATATAGTCGATTCTATCTTGAAATAGATAAGACAATCATGACGTGTCTAACATGATCCTCAAGAGTACGACTATATATCAAAATATCATCCAGGAATACCACCACAAATTTTCCCAAATGTTCACAAAAAAGATCGTTCATTTGCTGGAAAGTGACTGGAGCATTGGTTAACCCAAAAGGTAATACGAGAAACTCGTAATGGCCATACCTAGTCCGAAAGGCGGTTCTTTCGACATGCCTTTCATGAATGCGTATCTGGTGATAGCCAGTACGTAAATCTATCTTCGTCTAATATTTCGCTCCTGCTAACCGGTCAATCAGGTCATCTGATCTAGGGAGAGGATAACGGTTCTTAATTGTCAGCTTGTTCAATCTCTTGTAATTTATACACATTCTCCAGGTGTTGTCCTTCTTTCTCCTAAGCAACACAAATGCACCCCAAGGTGATTTACTTGGATGGATCTAGCCCATCCTCAAATAATCTTCGAGTTGTTTAGCCAACTCATCTTCCTCAGCTTGGCTCATCCTTTAAGGTGGAATACTGACAGGATGGACACCAGGGATCAAGTCAATACGATGATCTACTACCCTTTCAAGTGGTAAACCCGATGGCAGTTCCTTAGGAAATACATCTCGAAACGAATCAAGTATCTTCTGTAATTCTTTGCTTTCAAACACACTTAATTTATTGACATCCAAGTATGAGAAATGAAGAAAGTGAAATCAATACACAATGGAAAGCGGTATACAAAGAAGAATCATTATATTTCCAAAATCAACTGTATTTACAAGAGGTCCCTGAGAGGGATGTATACAATCACCTAAGATACTATACTGGGTGTTCCTATGCTGAAAAGAGAAAATATGACTAGACCAATCTATCTGGACTTGAAGAGTCTTAAACCACTCAATCCCTAATACAAGTCTACATTTTCTAGGTGCATAACATAGCATTCCAGAGTATCTTTGTAGTCCTGAATCCGGATTGGTAGCATCTCCACCTTTCGATCCCATACTTGTCTTCCCACAAGTAGGCGTACCTCATAGGTATGATCGTTGGGTGTCGTATCAAGACTCAATTTCTGCACAAGTTTGTAGTTAACAAAATTGTGTGAGCTGCGAAGGTCTAGAAGAATGTGGATTCTATGGCTATTCACTTCTCCATAAACTCGCAGAAGATCATGTAAGTCAAAAACTTTAGAGTTGAACAAATAATCAGAACATGAACTAGGGCGAGAAAGTACAGTAACTGACATACCTGTCAAAGACAACTGGTTAGCTGCCTTTGGCTTGGGTCTTGCGTTGGTCTTTGCACCCTTTTGTTTCGGGCACTCGTTACGCATGTGTCCTTTTTCTTCGCAAATGAAACGTCGTCCCTCCTTCTTAAGCTTCAAAGCCTTAAGGAGTCGTTTCTTCTTGGCTGGTGTCGAACTGGAATTCTTCGAAGGTTGGTGCGAAGACTTTCCTTCAGTCGCGTTAGCCATAGGTGCGGAGAACTTTCTTTTATGCTTGTTCTCCTGCTCGGTAACGGGTTTAGACTTGGAAGAGACCATTGTATCATCATAGATACGAGCTGAATTAATGGCTTCGTCCAAAGTTTTGCATTTGTTATTTTTAACCTGAACCTGTAAACGGTATGAGTCTGGTAAACCGGCTACGAAGAACCCCAAAAGAGTAGTGGGATCCATCTTTGTAGCTTTCATCTGCAAGTCCCTAAACTTCTCGAGGTAGACCTTATAAGTGAGGTGCTGCAAGGTCATGGTCAAAGCTGTAAACCGGTCAACAACATCATAATCATCCTCTTTCTTGAGGAATTTCTTCTTGAAGACGTCTTCAAATTGTGCCCAAGTCGTTGGCTTAGGGTTGAGTTCCTTCCACCAAAGCAAAGCTTTGCCTGAGAGGAAACCTGCTACTAACTGGATCTTTTTTCCATCATCATATGGATGAAACTGAAAATGGACTTGCCACTTATGTAGCCAAGTGTCCACGATCTCCTTGGTACGCTGCTTTTGCTCGCCCCCGAACTGTTCCGAAGTAATGTTGGGGCCTAAAGCAGAGGCCAAGGTATCCACACCCGAGTAGAGAGGGTAGTGGTCAAGAGAGAGATGGAGTTTTGCAAGGCTTGCATCTGGGCGGCGATATGTGCGTGACGTTCCGAAAAAGAAGCTTCGAGAGCTACTTTGAACTCTTGGAAATCAGATTTTGACACATAATCGTCAAAAAGATCGGCATCGATATCTTCCGTAGCCGGCAAGCCTTCGCATTCGACAAGGGGCTCCAACTCCGATTCTTGGGCCGACATCGTGAAGAGGCCAGTATATTATGAGATACGAGACCGTTTTCACTGCCTGTTCAGAGAGGGTTTCGAACCACTTTCCAGAGTCATGAGTACCAGGATCAGAGATGCCTCGGATTATACTTGCTAGAGCTGCGTAGACATAGAGAGGGTCTCTTGAGAGGGAGGGGATCAGAGAGGGAGAGACACCTACAGAGGCAGATTACAGACTTCTTTCGACCAGAGATTGAGCAGTCAGGCCAGCAGGCATTGCAGCTAGCCCCAGAGTATAGCCGCACCAGAGGTACACTCATTGATCGGGCTATAGAGCTAGGGCAAGATGAGAGGCCCATCCCGACACCGGCGAAGACTACAACAGAGGATCAAGACCATACTAGCACGGCATGGGAGACATCCAGTCAGAGTACTCACCATGGAGGACATTGAGGATATCCGCCACCATCGACCGATGAGAGACATCTTTGGATAGTGATGTATATGATGCTTACCTTTGTTGCTAGAGTTTTCCTTCCCAGATGTTATCCATTAGGAGCTCCTAATACCTTACTTTTCCTCATAGTTGTTGTTTCAATTTCAGTTAGTTGTTTAGTTGTTTTAATTTCAGTTAGTTGTTTAGTTGTTTTAGCTTTTCTTACACACACATTGTATCAGATCCACCAATTGTTGAGGACGTCATCTCTCTCTCTCTCTCTCTCTCTCTCTCTCTCTCTCTCTCTCTTCGAACCTGTCGCCTCACTCCCTCCCGCCGCCCTCCCTCCCTGTTCGATTCCGCCGCCCTCCCTCCCGCCTGTTGTTCGCCCTGCTCGCCGCCCCCTCTCTCCCGCCTCTCTCTCTCTCTTCGAACCTGTCGCCTCACTCCCTCCCGCCGCCCTCCCTCCCGCCTGCTGACCTGTCGCCTCCCTCTCTCTCTTCGAACCTGTCGCCTCCCTCCCAACTTTCTCTCTCTTCGAACCTGCTGCCCTCCCTCCCGCCTGCTACCCTATTCGTTGTTCACTGCTTTCTCTCTCGTAGCCGCCCTCTCTGTTCACCGCACAATACTGCTAGCAATATGCTGGCCCGCCTCTCTCTCCGCACGGGTCCTTGCTGCTCTTTCCCCACCCACGCACCCACCCACCCACCCACCCACCCACCCTTGTTCAGGCCTCCAAGGCAGTAACATAACTCTCTCTCTCTCGCTTCTTCCATGGCTTCCCCCTTGCGCAACCCGACGAAGGCGACCTTTATGGTCACAAAAAAGAGGATAACAAATGTGGAAAAGGAGATGAAGGAATGGAAGGCGGAGATGGAGGGATGGTGGAAGGAGAAAGCCAACTTTCTCCAAATGGTATTCAATGAGGGTAAGCGGTGGAAAGAGGAGAAGGAGGACCTCATAGCAGAAGTCACGGGGAAGTCAACACGCTCAAAGGCGTAATTTCAGCTCTTCAGAGGGAGCTTGCAGAGGCTAAGGCAAATGGTGGACTTGAAGAAGGTGAAATTCAGCCATCCATGATAGAAGAGCTCAAGGTTATCAAGGAACAAGTACGGGCAATGAAGGAAGAAGAGAAGCAACACGAAGCAAAGACTTCCTCATGGGTGGAAGTCATCACCAAGACTCAAAAGAAGATGGATGAAGCGGAGAAGTGGATAGAGGTCGCCAAGAAGGGTAAAGGTAAGGAGATAACAACCCCTACACCTACAATCATTAACATGACTTTGGAAGAGGAACAACGAAAACGTACACGTGCTTTGCATGTGAGGATTACCGGCCTTAAAGACGGGGATAAAGTTGAAGAGGAGGTGAAAGAGCTTATGGTGTTGATGGGGATTGACAGTCCGGCACACGCAAAAGCCTGGAGAGTGGGCAAAAAAAGCGGAGGCAACGGGGAAACATCAAAGGAAAGAGCTCTCATACTTCGCTTCCCCTCTATTGAGGCGAAGAAGGAGTTCTTGAAGAGGCGACCCACTTTAAAGAATACAGGCATTTTTCTTGGTGACGATCTTACTCTTTCACAGCTTGCACATATGAAGGAAGTCATGCCAGAGATTAGGGCGGCAAGAGAAAAGGGAAAGATAGCAGAAGGGAGGGTGGTCATCGTGGAGCGACGCTCTACATGACGGTGCGAGACCTATGGGACCAAATTAAAGCTGGCAGCCTGGAACTGCAATGGATCCCTCAGACTTGATGTAGGTGCCTTTGAGGACAGCTTTAGAGATAGAGATATAGTCTTCTACTCGAAGACTCACCAGGCCCCTGGCCAGATGATGCCACAGGTGACAGGATACAGATGGGAGACAGCTTGCAGAGTAGGGACGAGATCGGTACACAGTAGTAGAGGATAGGGGGGGTGGCAATTCTTTTCAGGGAGGAGCTGCAACCGCTTCTACACATCGTTCGAAGAGATGATCAGGCCAGATATATGTGGGTGAGACTGAGGGCCGACACAGGCAGATTCCTCTATATTGCCATATGCTATTTTGCTCCTAGTACATCGACATATGCAGCACCTAGAGGGCAGTCTCCTTTCTCTGTGCTAGATGATGACATATGGGAGTTCTCTAGGGATGGAGACATCATCCTCTTAGGGGACTTTAATGCCCGGACGGGCAACCGCCAGACAGCCTTTTATGATACCTCAGAGGAGATGCTGAGAGAGTTGGACACTCTGGATATGGGATTAGACAAACGCTCACAGGATGTGGAGCGCACAGAGTATGGGAGATATTTGGTAGATATGGGGACTGCACATGGGTTGGCCATACTTAATGGCTTGCAGAGGTTTCCGTCAGCAGCTGGATTTACTTGCTTTCCACATAGACATGGTGCTAGCACAGTGGATTATGTTATGGCTATGCCGAGCTTTGTTTCATGCATTGAGGACTTCACAGTTGGATCTCGGCCCATTGGGGTAGTAGTGGATCATGCATTGTTGACATTGACCGTCTCTTTTCACTTTACCACAGCTTAGAGGACACGAGGGGCAGATCACACTTGATATACTTTTACTTCAGAGACTGATGCTATCTACAGAGATGGGATTTATAGACGTCTGTACACAAAGGAGCCAGGGAGACCTTTGGAGGAGCTGACCCATATACTGACAGAGACTTTACAGGATGCAGCGAGAGAGGCATATCCACATACTCAGCCTGGACAGAGACAGCGTTCTGGGTGTATGCCCCAGAACAGCTGGTATGATGAGGAGTGCAGAGAGACAAGAGCCCGACTGCAGCGGGAGGTTGCTTTGGGAGTCACTACTCACCGACATACACGTGTTGCCTTCCGGCGCCTTGTGCGAAGGAAGAAGCGGGCCTTCCTTGCTCAACTAGAGCAGGAATTATACCAGCTGTTCTTGAGCCAAGATTCGAGGGAGGCTTGGTGTTTGTTTCATGAGTCCTCCCTTGCTTTGGCCATCACTTCTATAGAGGTCTGGGGTAGTTATGCAGCATCTCTATATACAGTTCCTGGACAGACACCTTTTCCTGACCCGCCAGCACCATGCCCACAGACATGTACTTTCTTTACCGTAGAGATGGTAAGGAAGGCCATTGATAGGATGAAGACTGGGAGAGCATATGATCATGATGGATTGGTCGCTGAGCACTTTATTCATGCGAGAGAGATGCTAGCAGAGCTTCTAGCAATGATGTTCAATCGTGCTATGTGCGAAGGCTTACCCGAGACTTGGAGTATGTCCACCATCGTGCCTATCTTCAAGTCAGGGGACCCTATGGAGCCAGGGAATTATCGCACTATTATGATTGGTCACACACTAGCACGATTGTATGCATCCATTCTTGAGCAGCAGTTGAGTAGATGGGCAGAGAGAGAGGGCATTCGAGCAGAGGGACATGCAAGGTTCAGGAGAGGTTTCTCTACTCTTGACCACATCTTGACTCTACGGGCCATTATTGAGGAGGGCAGGTCGCATGGGCGACGGATTTATTGTAGCTTTGTGGACTTCCGCAAAGCATTTGATACAGTGCCCAGAGCCAGATTGATGAGGCGATTACAGGAGATGGGGGTACCCACAGAGCTCATATGGGGGATTATGGCTTTATATAGATCAGTTTTTGCAGGACAGGTACGCACCCCAGAGGGGGTCTCTACTTTGGTTCACTCCACTATAGGAGTGAAGCAAGGTTGCCTGTTATCTCCTTCATTGTTTGGTATGTATGTGGATGAGGCTTCTGACTACATTGAGAGATTGGGGGACAGAGGAGCCCAGCTAGCAGGTACATGGATCCCACTATTGTTATATGCTGATGATATTGTGTTGATCTCTGACTCCCCTGAGGGTATGCAGCGTCATCTGGATGCTTTACATGAGTTTACACATGATAGTGGATTGTCTGTCAACCTTGGCAAAACCAAGGTTATGGTGTTTAACACCACGCCACAGTGGGTTAGGCGATCAGCTCCCACATTTACATATGGGCAGGAGATTGTGGAGTATACAGATGCATATACATATCTTGGGGTGGTATTCAGTGGGCCAGTGTTTTTGATGAGGAGAGTGAGACTAGATTGACTAGAGCACATGCAGCCCTGGGTGGTTTGGAGAGGATGTGTTCGTAGGTTCAGTTTCAGGAACCTCGAACGAAACTTTGGCTTTTTGACACTCTAATGACATCAACTATGCTTTATGGAGTGCAGATATGGGGACCTTCAGTGGGCCATCACAGCGCAGGCGGGTGGAGAGGTATGGAGAGGCCTTTTGTATCTATGATTGCTAGGATTATTAGAGCCAAGGCCGTGGTACCTCATGGGATTATTCGAGCAGAGCTGGCGGCTGCCCCTCTGGTGATTGAGGCTCTTACGAGATCAGTCTCCTACATACATGGCTTGTGGGATCTCCCCCGAGACAGATATGCACACCTCGCCCTGGAGTCCTCCCAACAGTTAGCTTTACAGGGAGACACGGCTTGTTGGTATGGACAGATGACATCTTGGTTCCAGGCACATGGTTTTAGCATGGACAGATTGCCTCCCTTCCAGTATTCTCTGGAGGCACCCTCTCTCACTCTCACACGGACAGAGATTACCAGACTCATCCGTCAGGATTTAGTTCAGCTGGACATTAGGAGGACATGGATACAGCCGACTGAGGAGCTGGGCACGAAGATGGCTTTCTACAGAGAGCATTTTCTTCAGCTCACAGCAGATGGTTTTGTGATCAGACCCAGTTACATGGATGTACACTTGTCTCATGCAGTACGATGTGCTATTGGTCAGATTCGCACATCCTCACACCAACTTGAGATTGAGATTGGCCGATATAGACGTATACCAGCTGAGGCCAGGATATGCCGAGTATGCCATGGGGAGCCAGAGACAGAGCTGCATTATATATGCCATTGTACTGCATACTATGAGATACGTGGTCGTTTCCACTGTTTATTCAGAGAGGGTTTTGGACCACTTTCCAGAGTCATGGGGTACCAGGACCAGAGGTGTTTGGGATTGTTCTTGCTTGAGCTGCGGAGATATAGAGATAGCCTGCTTATGCACTCAGAGAGCCAGACTCAAAGGCACATTACAGACTTCTTTAGTCCAGCCATCACTGCGCCACATGGACCACAGCAGCAGCAGGACATGGATACCGCCCACACCAGTGGTACATTGATTGATCGTGCGATTGAGCTTGGGTGGTCCAGACGCCCACGACTACAAAGGAGGGCATCCCGGCATAGACGGAGGTTGCAGCGGCAGATTCGGATTATTCTTGCGAGACATGCGGGACACCCAGTCAGGGTGCTGACCACAAAGGATATTGAGGAGATCCACCAGCGTCCGATGCGGCACATATTATGAGATGGAGGCACCTCCATAGTGTACCCCCCCGTCCCACATGATATTGTATCCCCTCACTGTACTCCACTCACCTCCATAGCGTACCCCCCCCCCCTCATTATATTCACACCCTATAAGGGTTTCTGTTTACCTTCCAGTTCCAGTTTCATTTTCTAGGTGCCAGTAGTATCATCTTTATTTTTCATTTTCTGGTTTTTTATCCAGACATTGTATCAGATCCACCATGATGTAACTTTTTGGTCTCATAGGTCATTATGGCCTTTTGAAGACGTTAATATGACATTTCAGTTCATTTCATTTCATCTCTCTCTCTCTCTCTCTCTCTCTCTCTCTCTCTCTCTCTCTCTCTCTCTCTCTCTTGACGTCATATCATATCATTTCATCCCTCCCTCCCTCCCTCTCTCTCTCTCTCTCTCTCTCTCTCTCTCTCTCTCTCTCTCTCTCTCTCTCTCTCTCAGGGTACATGTTCACACCATTCACAGCCTCAGCATCGGCGATGTATGATATCTTATATCCCTCTTATGGCACTGGATGGAGTCATAGATCTACATAGCATGCTTGTACTACCCCTTCAGCATATAGAGATGCATCTTGCCTTAGCACTCCATCCACATCCCCACCCCCCCTTATATTGTTTGTATATGGGCTCCACTGATCCATGATGATTCACAGTTGTATCCAAACACATGCACACTTTTTCTTTTCTTTCTTTTCTTCCGATGACCGGAAGAACACAGTTGTATTATTTTTTGTCTCATAGGCCGACTTTGGCCTCTCGTAGACATTAATATCTCTCTCTCTCTCTCTCTCTCTACGCCCCAAGATGAGAGGCCCATCCCGACACCGGCGGAGACTACAACAGAGGATCAAGACCATACTAGCACGGCATGGGAGACGTCCAGTCAGAGTACTCACCATGGAGGACATTGAGGATATCCGCCATCGACCGATGAGAGACATCTTTGGATAGTGATGTATATGATGCTTACCTTTGTTGCTGGAGTTTTCCTTTCCAGATGTTATCCATTAGGAGCTCCTAGTACCTCACTTTTCCTCATAGTTGTTGTTTCAGTTTCAGTTAGTTGTTTAGTTGTTTTAGCTTTTCTTACACAGACATTGTATCACCAATTATTGTAACCTTTTTGGTCTCATAGGTCATTTTGGCCTTTTGAGGACGTTAATATATCATTTCATTTCATTTCATTCCCTCCCTTCCTCCCTCCCTCTCTCTCTTCGGTTATGTATCACATATTACACCCCCATTATGGCACTGGTTGGAGCTAGACAGATCTGCATTGCATTCTTGTATACCCTGCGCATATAGGTTGCATACTGAGCCTCTAGCAGTAGTGCTCTATCCATCACACCCCCCCACTAGCTCAGTACTTTCATAGTTTATTTCATGTTCATTTTGTCCTTTTTTTTCTGGACAATCATAAGACATTGACAGTTGTACATTGATTTGTCTCATAGGTCGAGTTCGGCCTCTACTAGACGTTAATACAGCTTTCTTTCTTTCTTTCTTTCTCTCTCTCCTATGTTTCCACTTTCCTTCTTCCATTGTGCATTCTATCACCCACCATATGCTGGTCGACTGATTCTGGATGTTATCTGATGCTGGCCGACTGATGCTAGGAGGCCTGCATATGCTGTCGACTATGAGCTGATGATGGTCCTAACTATGACGATTCTGATGCTAATGTGACACTGATGGTGACACTATATGATGTCCTAACTGCTGCACTAATCAGGGATTAAGACAATGCTGAAGATTAGCCATGGCACGAGCATGCACGTGACACCTCTTCATCCACCAACCAAACTCCAAAATCCTCTTCCACCAAGGAGACTGTCTTCATCGGTATTGAGGGGCTTCCCTCTAACTTTCCTGTTCCTTCCACCTCACATCTTACGGATGGGGTAGTTGATAATGGGTGTACTACTCACATGACTCCTTATAGGACCAGGTGATGCTTCCAACTTGGAGGCCTCTCGGTTGGTATTAGGTAATGTGCAACTTAACTCTTCCCTGGGCCAACCTTCTACCATTCGGGATGTGCTTCATGTTCCCAAGCTCTCCAGCTTCGGATTGCGCCGGGTAGAGATAGAAGGAAGGGGAAGCCGGATAAAGGATATGGTGTCTACTTTGACAGTTCTGTCCTTGAGATCAGCACCTTGCAGAGTATTGCCACAGGTATCCAGGAAGGTGGTCTTTTTCAGTTGAAGGACTTTGGTGGCTCTTTGAATGAGTCCCAATCTCATCTGCTGCAACTTCTTCACATCTATCATGCCTTGGCAGCTCATGTGGATACAGATCTGTGGCATACTCGCTACGGGCACCTGAATTATACTTCTCTGCAGAAGCTGTTGTCTTCTCAGCAGATGGTCGAGAGTCTTCCACCACTGAGACCCGTCACCCTCCCACTCCTATCTTCATGGCAAGCAACACTGAGATTCCTTTCCTCACGAGGCTACTCATCGGGCTTCTCATATTCTGGAGCTCATTCATATGGACCTGTGCGGCCCCATGCGGACTACTACTACCCAAGGAGGAGCCAAGTACTTTATGCTTATTATTGACGAGTGCAAAGTTTGGATTTCTCTCTTGGCAAAAAAAATCTCAAGCTTTCTCCCACTTTCAAGAGTAGGTGACTTTGGTCGAGACTGCCACCACACAGAAGGTTCGACAAGTCAGCTCCGACAATGGAGGAGAATTCATCTCCAAAGCCTTCAATAATTTTTGCTCAGAGAAAGGTATACGCTGTCAATTTTCCACACCTCACACTCCTCAACAGAATGGTGTGGTTGAACGCAAGAACAGGACTATTCAGGAGATGGCTCATACCATGCTTTCTTCTTCTGATCTTCCTCCCTCTTTATGGGGAGAAGCTGTGAGCATTGATGTTTACATCATCAACCGTTCTCCTACAAAGGTGGTTTCTCATATGACTCTAGAGGAGGCTTTTACTGCACAAAAACCTTCCGTCTCTCATTTCAAGGTTTTCAGTTGTGATGCCGTTCATATCCCTCATTCTGACAAATCCAAATTTGATCCCAAGTCCAGGAAGTGCAAATTCCTTGGATCTAGCTCTCATTCCAAAGCTTACAAATTATGGGATCAAGAGTCGCGCTCCTCGGTGAATTCTCGCGATGTTCACTTTGTTGAACCCTCAGATGCTTCTCGCTCTCATCTCGAGCTTACTATCAAGGTCCCTTCTCCTTCCTCGGACACCCCGACTCCACCACCACCTTCTCCACCATCAACTTCTTTACCCCTCCCTCTCCACCCCCACTTCCTCCTTCCCCGGATTCTCCTCTTCCTACTCCTATGCAACGAAGAATTACCCCCAAGATTCCACGATGGCTGGAAACCACTATTCGTGCTTCTCATCTCTCCGATATGGAACTTCATCAACTTGCTAATTCTTCAATACAATCTTTGACACGGCTACGGAGATTACAGAAGCTTCGTCATTCTTGTAACCTCACCCTGATGAGTATAGTGATACAGTCCTACTACAACTAAAGAGGCTCTTGCTCTTCCTGAGTGGTGGGCAACGGTGGAGGCCAAGATTGATTCCATTGAGAGGAATCATACATGGGAGCTTGTGGACCGGTCCCTGCATCGATAGGTTATTGGGGTCAAGTTGGTCATTACGACCAAGTTTCATGATGATGGATCTCTGGACAAACACAAAGCCACATTGGTTGCGAAAGGGTACTCTCAGATTGAGGGTGAGAACACCACCATCCGGGTAATTCTTGCTCTTTCTGCTCATGAGCACTGGCCGGTTTAGCAAATGGATGTCAAGTCTGCCTTTCTTAATGGTGGCTTACATGAGGAGGTCTATGTTGAACAACCTCAAGGTTTTTAGGTTCTCGGACATGAGGGTAAGGTATACATATTGCACAAAGCTCTTCATGGTTTGAAACAAGCACCCACGGCGTGGTATGATAAGATTGATGCATTCTTTCTTTCCCTTGGATTCCAAAGATGCTTTGCAGACAGTAATCTCTGTCTTTGCTTAGGATGCTTTGCTCCATTTGATTGTCTTATATGTTGATGATTTATTGATCACTGACTTACATCTTGCCAAGATTGAACAGCTCCGGTCAGATTTAGCTCTCACCTTTGAAATGACTGATTTAGAACTTCTCCACTACTTTCTTGGGATAGAGGTCTATCAATCTTCTGATGTGGTGTTTCTTAGCTAGTATGGATATTTGCAGCAGCTCCTGGAGACATTTGGGATGACCAAGTGCTGTCCAATTTCTTGTCTGATGGATCCTAACTCCAAGCTCTCTCATTATGATCTCTCTCCTATATGCAATAAAACTTTAGAGTTCTTTCCCTATGCTCCGAAAAGTATATCAAGCTTCTCATAGGTCTCTTTGGATGTTGGGAGATTTGCTACATGAGGTATGAAATTGTTAGAGAGGCCAAGAGCTATTAGACCAAAGGCTCTTTGATCCCTTAGTTTCCAGGCTCTTTGAGCTGCATCTTCCTGTTCAAGCATCTTCTTGTCGGATGCGTCGAAGCTCTCTGTCTTTTTTTAGCCCTAAACATCTTTCCATAGGAACATGTAGATGCAAAACACAAACAAGAGATGGAGAGGATAGAGAGAGAGAGAGAGAGACCTGTATTTTCAATATATTCATAATGTACAAAAAGCTAGAGATTCTTAGCAGTCCTAGGCTACCCATGAAAAGGTATCAACACCTAATCTAAGTCCTATTCTATGACCTAACACCCAAGCGATGTCAGATATCTAACTAGGAGCTAGCGCTGCCTTTATATAGGCCCTTGAAGAGTGCTTGAATTGGCTGACTTGCTGTCAATCAGTTCAAAAGCTACTAGTTTGGACAAATGGTAAAATGCGTAAAAAAAGCCTAAAACTACGCTATAAAATAGCCGAAAAATAAGGAGAAATCCCTAATTACATTAGATCAATATACGGATAAGAAGTGGCATAAAATGGAGTAAAATGGGCTAGAGATGACATGTCCAACACCTCCTCTCAACTCCAACGGGATCCAACTCCCATACGGGTAAGGAGTTGATCAGTAGTATCTCGAGGAAAAGGTTTGGTGAAGAGATCAGCAAGGTTGTCCTGAGAAGGATGGACTTATCCTACAACTCGATGAGAGCTTCAACGCTCATGTGAACAAAATGAAGTTCCTCATGAACCAGTTTTGTGTACTTAAAGCTAAAGTGAAAGATGTGGCCATAGCTATATTGATTAAGTTAATGCCAGATGAGCTTTACAAAAATCTCATCACCACTTTGAAGAACATGCACAGTCGTACCTTGGAAGGGGTCATAACCTCCTTAAGGAAGAGGAGAAAAAGTAACTCCTAAGGAGAGGAAATCAAAAGATAATATCAAACGAAGGCTTTTAATTAAGACATTAACAAAAAAACAAAAAACAAAAAACAAAAACAAAAACAAAAACAAACAAACAAAACAAACCAAACCAAAAAAAAAAACAAAAAACAAGAAACAAGAAACAAGAAAACAAGAAAACAAGAAAACAAAACAAAACAATTACATAAATGAAAGAAACTTTAAAAAATAAAAAATAAAAAACACACACAAAAGCATACACACACTTCTTAATAAGAACTTAAATCTTTTGAGCTGAGATACTAAACAACACCACAAACTAGCAAAACAGAGAACTGTAAACTCTAGACTTAAAGCACTTAAGAGCCGGAACCAAACATTAAGCTAAACTTTAAAAAAGACTTCGACTCAAAAGTGCAACCATTAACGCCAATGTATGTCCTAACATGAAGTGTAGGTTCATCAACTCTATCATGCATAACGTGGACAATAAGCTAGGACATCCCTACTCACGTCATCAGTGCCCAAGAGTAGGTGCAAGTTTGTATAAGGTTAGTCCAAAAGAACATGCTTTATGAAACCAGCGAACTAAGTTTCTATCACTCTCCGGAGGTGATGGGCAAGTCCAAGTTATGTGTTGTTTTTTGTTCAGTTGTGTGTTATTTTCTGTTGCGAGTGTGTGACCTGATCCTGTGTTGTCCATATACATGGGATCCCATAACTGGCCTGTGAAAGTAAAGCCATGTGATTTATCCTTGACCAAGAAAACCAGCATAAGAAACCATGACCCTAGATTTATCCTTGACACAGTATGAGGTAATCCTTTGAGGGGAGATTGTTGGGAATCAAGGTCTTACTTGTGTGTGAATGTGGTAGTGTTTGTGTGTGAACCACCTCTTAGAGGGGTTATAATAATATCTAGATTTATGACATAAGCATAGTAGTTAGGAAATGCCAAGGAAGGAAACGTGGAACGTTTAGGAAACACGTTTTTTTCAAGCAAATTTTTTGACTTTTTTTTTTGCCCCAAATCAATCTAACGTTGAAATCTGTGCGACTCTTTTGATAAAGTTTTTTCTGGTTTTCGTGTGTCGATTTCCCTCATCAAGGCTGATTTATTTTGTATTGTTTATGGGCATTGGGCCATGACTGTTAATTCATCATGATTCATGTGACATGAACACTTCAAACTTATAAGTTTTAACCTATGTAGCGTCATGTATGGGGTTTTTTTTTTTTTTTGTGGCATGGAATGATGGATGATTGGATCATGGATCATGGATAGTGGACCATGGTCTTTGAATCATGATCATTTGACATTGATGATGGATGATTATATGGTTTTTGTTATTTTTGATTCAAACACTGTAGGCTTCAAATTGATGTTTCCATGTATTCTATACATTTAGTGTTATTTTTACATATTTTATCCAGTATATATTTGAAATTTTGTACATGCAAAAACCTGTAGGTAGGAAACTTGTAGGAAACTTCGGGCTGGTTTTACGAAACCCGTTTGAAACGTGTTTGAAACTTTTAGGCAACCCGTTTCAAACAACCCCCTAACTACTATGGACATAAGCAATGATGTTACCTATAAAGGTACATCATTGAATCAAAAAAAAAATCACATCATTGAGTCATGTAGTACACTCTCTTTTGAGCATTGTCTATCTCTCCTTGTTGCTCATACAGCCATAGCCATAAAGCTCTTCAAGCCTCCATAGCTTAGGACATTATTCAAAAAGTCTAACTCTATAAGCTCCCTGCATGGATGTGGGGCCAATACCAGCCAAAATGATGGTCAATCTCACATAGCCCTCTCAGAGAATCATAAAGGTTAGCCGTAATCTAAGGCAAGGATGGGCCGCCCGATCCAGATGCATGAGATAGATGGCACTCTAATAGCAGCAGACCACAGAGCCTCCCAAGTCATTTCCTCGGAGATTTTTGAAAGCGTCTGTGAGACAGCTTTCGGCCAAGGAAGGTCACACTCTTCCTCTCGCAATTAGCTCACTATAGCCTTGCAGGCGGCACTTGCTTGGCCATAGGAGAACGGCCGGCATAGTGTGTGCGTTGCAGCACGCATTGTCACCTAGGGGGCGGTGGCCTGGACTGGCCCTGCCTGCTTCTACGAGGAGGTAGCAAGAAGTCAAGCTCTCCGATTATCTCAACTACAGGATAGATGCAGTACCTACTCTCGACCTATCATCAGCAAACTGGTCTCTGGGTACTAGCCAGAGATGGGAGATAATTAGAAGCATTGCTTCTTGGCATATATGGTGGGCCCATTGCAGCAAGGCCATTCAGGGCACTCTCAATCCCCCCCCCAAACAACCCCCACACCAAGCAAAGTCATCCGCTCCATTTGGACTGATATCATTCATACCCTCCGCAGCCAATGGGGGAAGCTCCAGGGGGGTTTCGGACTGCATGTGTAAGCAGCAAGAGGCGGCTTTTCTCCAAACCTGGCACCAACGTCCTTTTCTACGTGAAAGGGACGGCGAGATCACTTGGGATTAAGGGCCTCTTGTTTGGCTTCTAACCCCACCCCACACCCCCCCCCCCTCCCCCCTGCCCCCCGAGGTAGTTTCCCTCCAACAGCGGCCAGCCATAGAGGGAACCACTTTCCCCAATTCTTTGTCTCTATGGCTGTTTTAGAAGGATCGCTTTCCCGGAAAAAAAGGTCTTAATGGGTGAATGCTGCTCCAAAGGGAATGAGTATTGGAGACGAGGCTTTTGAGCCTCATAGACATTGCAGAGGCTCAGGAATTTTATAGACATGTCACATTAGAGCACCTCCCTTCCCTTTACGTGTCTTGATAAAGTTTGCTACAAAAGCCAAGAGTTGTGACCTAAGACTACTTGAGAATGTTTTGTCTATGCATGGCCATTGGCAACAAAATGACAAGGAGTATCAGAATGGGATCTTAAAAGATTTACTCAAATTAAAAAGTATGTTGAAAACCAATGGCGTACACAAGTCACATAGACTCAAAAGCAACAAGTCACACAAGTTGCATAGACATGAGACAATTTTGCAGGATAGAAAGAACCTGAGGCATAGATTTCAATGCCCTCTTTTGACGCACAAATTCCATAAGTGGCGTGACAATGATAGCCTCCTTCACTCCAGCAGCTGCAACAAAAAAGTCCAGATTTCAAGGCTATCAATGTTGATATGTTTGCCTCAATTAGGCCATTTCTACCTTCAAAAAAGATCTACTCTACAAAAAATACAACCTAGATTCAAACTTCTTTCAGCTTCCTTCCTTTCAAGCTGCACCTCAGCACTTGGCAAGTACTCGATTGGCTTGGCTAGCATTTCAACAAATTTCAGGTACTCCGGATCTGTCGAGCAAAAGAAAGTTAGTGCAATTATTTCTTAGAAAACAGGAGAAGGGCTCTCAATAGGCCTGTCATCAAGTTTAGAAGATGTTGATTTAAATACAATAAATATAAAAACATTATTGAAAAATATAAAATTCATATAGATATAGTTTTCTAAATAAGCTAGTAGTTCATTTAGTTATCATCTATATATTTTATGATGTAGATTCTTCCTTTCTATATTACTAGATTGAATATTAGCATACATATCAATTTGTGAAATATTATAATATCTTATATACCCATAAATAGATTGACTGAAATGTTTTAGAGAGACAAAGAGAGAGAAAGAATAAAGGGAAAAGAGAAAAAGAATGGAATGTTTTAAAGAGAGAAAGAATAATGGGAAGAGAGAAAAAAAACTATTTTTTAAAACTACTCACCACAAAGGCACGCCAATGACTAACCTTGTAGAATTAAACCCTCTCGTGTATCTTTTTTTGACCACAACTTCGGAACTCGCTGGTGTGGAGCATATTCAACCAAAGCTTTGTGTTGTGTTCCTGTGAAATCATCTTTACATATGTAAACTCCATTAAAATGTTCATTTTTTAAAATACGAATAATATACTTACCTTTTTCATTCACAAATATATGGCCATTGAATCCTTGATAGAATTCAATAACATCTTCCACGTGCTTGAAATCGATGTATGCACGAGAGTAGGTGCTGCCCTTGACACTGAAAAGGGAGAAAAATGCTTAGTTGCTGACAAAGTGACTGAGTAGGCAAATGCAAGAAGTTGAAATGATATTAGGTTTGGGTTGGCGGCCTCGTTAGCTAACGACCACCTACTCAAGAGGTCATGAGTTCAATCCCGACATCTCCTTTGAAAAAAAAAAGCATGAGAGAGAGAGAGAGAGAGAGAGAGAGCGGGAGGTTTGGAATCTTGCTAATATCTTCAAAAAAAAACATTAAAAACATAAAACAAAAGAGAAAGAGAGAGAGAGATGAATAGGTTTGGAATCTTGCTAATATCTTCAAAAAAGATTCATGAGCTAGAAATCTTGTCCAACGAAGGCCCTGTGTGAGACCAAATGCAAATGACTCACCAACGCGGACCAGGTAACACACACACAATACCACGGCCACAGGGGTCACAATCAACAAAGCACTCCAGCTGCAACGAGCCAGATGTTCTCATCCCACAAAGGTGATGGTCTTCCACACCTCTCCAGCACACCTCAGCGACCACAGCTTCACATACAAAGGAGATCCAATCGACATTGTCACCTCATACACCTACCTTGGAGTGATATTCAGCGGGCCCAAGTACACCATGTTACCAACAGCAGATGCCCGGCTGAACCGAGGGTATGCAGCATTGACCTTGCTTGAGTGGCAATACTTCCAGGCACACTTCCAAGAGCCCAAGACAAAGCTCTAGCTGTTTGACACGCTAGTCACACCCACATTGATGTATGGCATGGCCTTTTGGGGACCTGACCTATCACCAGACAGATGGAAGAAGATTGAGACACCTCAGCTCATGATGGAGGTACATGCCCTCTTCTAGACCATCTCATACATCCACCGAGTGCGGGGGGGGGGGGGGGGGGGGGGGGGGGCATACAGGTACCCCTCTAGCCATGGAATCTTTATGGCTACTAGCAGAAAAAGGGTATGACACTTGGTTTGCGAGTCTCCGTATGGTTCACATCACATAATATACAGATGGACCACCTCCCACCACTACAGTATGACCTCGCCTCCCCTCTCCTACAGATCACACCCCAAGAGATCAACCAACTCACCAGGAACGACCTCTTCAAACAGCCTATTCGGGACACTTGGGTGACACCCGCACCTAAGCTTGGCTCAAACTACCGAGACCATCTCCGTTGACTCACCGAAGATGGCTTCATCAGGCAAGCCACCTACATGAACGTCACATGTCACATGCCATGAGGATTGCCACAGGCCAAAATCAGAGTCTCATCCCATTTACACATAGAGACTAGGAGAGCCACAGGAGTGAAGAGAGCACATGATTTGCAGATTATGCCACATAGAGGTGGACACACAGGAGCACTATATCTGCCGATGCCCAATATACTATGAGATTCGAGGGAGATTCCACTGGCTTTGGTCCACTCTTCAAGATTATGGACTTCCCAGACCAGAGATGTTGCATGCACAGAAGCCTTACTGTACTGATCCACAGCCCTAAGCCTGATTAAGAACAAGATGCTAAATGAACATGATTAAGACACAGGAGAGAGGAGAAGAGAGAGAAAGTTGGTGTCAAGATTTTCTTTATTATATGGTACAAAAAGGTGACTATATGACTTTACATATTCAAGGCCCTTGGTCAACTCAAAAAGGGTGACCTCTCGCCTTCTATTGACTGCTTGACTTCTTGAAAATGTGAATGTGCTGAATGATGCAAAACGCTGACTTATGCTTACATACATGCTTGAGGAGCTGGTCGGCCTATTTAAATTGCTGCACTGACTTCCCTGCTTGCCCACACTGCTGGCCAGTCATTCTGGTACTGGCCGCCTGCTGCCTGGATGCCCAGCTGGCTGCCGACTGCTGTAGGACAGCCTTGCTGGCTGCTGGCTGCTCATCCATGCCCTCCTTATGCTGATGATGATGATGATGACGACGATGATGCTGATGATGATGGTGTCCGCTGTGGCATTATTGCTGCATTCTGTGCTGGTGGCTGTGTGCTTGCAATACTTGGCTTTCAAAGATGGTATCAGAGCCACCACCTAGCCTGCTCACTCGCCGCTATCACCATTACCATCTCTGCTCATCTACATCTCTGTCAGCACTCTACTCATCTGCGTTTCTGCCAGTGCCTTCTGCGAGCCACTATTTCCTCCCAATGCTCACCGTCTCGTCACCAGGGGTGGCGGAGCTTGTGATAGCCCCGCCGGCCGAGCTGGACTAAGGTGATTGCTTAGCCGGTTGGGCGGAGCTCTAACTAAAGTGGCCTCACCGGTCAGTATAGTTTTTTTTGGCCTACTGAGGTCCAGTTTCTGCTCAGTGTCACACTTCGATGCACCTGCGCCCTAGTCGCGGCAAGTCATCATCATCCGTCAGTTGCTATCTATTCGTGTCATTGGCCACAGTCATCATTACCAGTGGTGTGCAGTCCGGAGGCCATCATTGTTGTTGTTGCAATTCAGTATATGTTTTGTTATTGTTTCCATCTTGTACCGGAAGAATCAGGTACTAGCTAGTAGAGAATCCATGGGCACCTGCAAGGTTGTATCTAAAGCAAACTCCTTTTTGGTAATCTAACCATAAAGGGGGGAGGGGGGGTTAGGGGGGGTCAACTCATCTTTTGGCCCATAGTGTGGTGTACTGTTCAAACCGTAAGTGCGGGCATGATGAGCAACTCCCCTGAGGGAGGACCGGGGCCTGGAAGCCCTTGTCAAGGTATCTCCAAGTGTTTTCTTCTTCTCTCTCTCTACTCTGGCATGTTCATGTGTTTGATCGCTATTCATGATTGATAAGATTTCCGTGTTACAACTGCCCTTCCGTGTTACAACTGCCCTTCCGTTGCATTGATATCAGAGCCTAGCTTCCTGCAAAGCTTATGCCATACATAATGCTGGATATGGCTATAAGGAGTCATTATCCGTGAAAGAAGGTTGGGATTCTGAGGTAGCCCTCGTCTTATTGTCGCTTCGAAAGAAGTTACCTTGGATTTAAGCCGCAATGAGCGTGTGAAAAGACTTCGTGGCTCTCCTCCTTGTACAGGGGCACTATTGCACCATAAGGTAACTCCTAACTTTTGACCATACAACATGCCATCTCCATGAGAGACCTGTTTTACATTCAACTACATCGTTTTACTAAGGTGTATAGAGCACAGTACATCGGTGTTTTAATCCATGATCAATCATATATGCATGAAACTCCTTAAACATATACTCCCCCCCTCGATCAGTACACAAGGTACTAATCTTACATGCAGAAGCATTTTGAACCATAGCAACAAAGTGCCTAAAGAACATAAAAACCTCTGATTTCTGTTTCAATGGATATACCCAAGTGCGTCTCAAATAATCATCAATGAATGTGACAAAATAGAGGTAGCCCCCAATAGATGGTGTCCTCATAGTATATACATCACTGTGTATGAGCTACAATTTTTGGACAGCTCTAACTGAACCATCTTTGGAAAATGATGTTCACTACATTTTTCCAAGAATACAGCCCTCACAAACATGTTTGATAGGGGCTTCAAGATATGGCAACTCAGACACCATGTCATGTATATGCAAAAACAGCGAACTGCTAAAGTTCAAGTAACCAAAGCGTGCATGTCACAGCTTATCATCACCCATTGCCTTTGTGGCAAAAACTGTACATATAGCATGCCTTTGTCTTTCACATGCATCTAGCCTATAAAGGCCATGAGACAAAGTACTAGACGCAACAATTGTCTTGCTGTCACTGCGATCATGAACAATACATCTGTCATCCTCAAATTGAACCACTAAGCCAGCCTTAGTTGAAACTGCTCCTCACTGGAGACCAACCACAATCCGAAAACAAATGCACAAATTTAGATCACTAAACCTTAACAATTATGAACAACATAAGCATATCCACAAATCTGAAAATGACCATACACAACTTAACACCACCACTGGGGCCGGAAAGGGCCGACCCCCCCTCAATACAAATTGTATTTCTTGGAGCATTTCATGATTACAAGTTTCATGGACTCATGAGCTAGATCCTCCATACATGGAGTGAATGCAAATGAATCCAATACCATAGGTGTTGCCAGTGAAGAGACAATTTGTTGATGAAGACCGTGTCACAAGCAATCTCCCATCTTCACCAGGCTAGGCACCCGCTCTACATTGGTCTTCCGGGACCGTACGCCCCTGGCAAGGTGATTCACCGTGAAGAGAGGAAATCCTCGTTCTCCCAATAAAAACTTTGCTCCCAAATTTCCCAAGCCCACTGACCTTGACTGGCTCTCAAAGCTTGAGAGCATGGTCAAGGCAAGGCCAGGGAAATAGGCTTTCACAGAATCCCAAAAGAAAAAGAGAAAAGAAACATTTGCAATAGAAATTCTGCAAAACAAAATAAAGATATTTGATTTGCACAAAAATCTTGTTGGACAAGAGTAGAAAGAACCTGTGTCTAAAGAGTGAACTGTTGCCTTCCCACGTGGAGTTGTATGGTGTAGCCTACAAGTTGGTTCAAATCAGATCGGGCAGATACATGATGTACGGAGCTGTAATCCCTACTGCACAAGGATTGAGAAAGTGAGAGAGAGCTAGTGTTGTCGGGTTCTTACTGCAACTCCTTCGAAGAGAGAGAAAAGGGTACAGTCGTGTCTTTGTTGCAGTCCTTCGAAGAAAGAAAGAAAGAAAGATGTTATTAACGTCTTCTAAAGGCCAAAAAATGGCCTATGAGACAAAACCCGTGTACATCATTATCATGTCTCAATGGACATCAAAAGTCACGTTTGTTGCAGCACCTTCGAAGAGAGAAAGAAAGAAAGAAAGAAAGATTTTATTAACGTCTTCCAAAAGACCGAACTCGGCCTATGAGACAAATCGGAGTACATGTATGGGGTATCCTCCGTTTCAGCACGCCAGGTAGAGGGAGTTGGGGAGCTTCCATTTCAGCAAGCCAGCAACCAACTAGAGAGAGAAAGTCCGTGTGTTTCCATTTCAGCACACCGGCAATCAGCAAGAGAGAGAAGAAGAGTTTTTTTGACTGCCAGGAGAGAGAGAGAGAGAGAGAGAGAGAGAGAGAGAGAGAGAGAGAGAGAGAGAGAGTTGGTGAAGGTTCTTCCTTCCACGCCATTCCCTACGTGGCCCCTTCCAGTCGAGTTACGTGTGTGATTTACATGGTAAGTACATGACTTTCTTCAATTAAATTTTTGGGCACCCACACTTATTATTGCCCATGGCTAAAAGTTTTAATGAATGTGAACACATAGCCTTATAAATACAAAGGTTAGTATTAGTTATAAATATAACCTTAGAAGGTGGGTTAAAAGTATACTTACCAGCTGTTCAAATGCAGCAAAACATGTCAGAAGACAGGGAAAACTTCGCAGCTCACTGGCAGAAGCCCCCGCTTAGTAAGTGGCACATCATAGCAAGCAGATACACAAATACAAGTCACACAAAAACAGTATTAAACATGCAAAGATGAATACACGTGCACATGTAATGGACGAAATCTCCCTTTCATGAAACTTGTATAAAACATTCTAGTTGGGCACAAAACTAGCGCAACAGAATGTGAAAACCCCGGCCTTCCTATGGAGTTAGGCAAGACGCGATACAAGCACGGTTCCTTCCATGGAGTGACAATCCCATGGACAAGATACCGTCTGGACTATACACGGGTGGCACAATACAGGCTCCCGTCCATATGGCACGACCCTAGTCACACACGGGTGGAAGAAACTAGTTCCTGTTCATGTTGCCAAGTTGGACCATGCATGATATCTTCCACATCAATTGGTTTAAGCTTGATATGGGACCACCTCTTTTAGCCGCTTGAGATGAGCCATAGCAAGAGGTTCTTGATGAGGGATAAGTTTCTGTTTCCGTAGTGAATTGTCCTCCATGGCTTGACGACAAGTTTTTCCAAGGGTACGTTCATTGTTGACAGACTACTTGAAAGCAAATGCAACCTTGTCAACAAGTTAAGGAGGAGGTGATGTTACGTGCATCTAGTGCAGTTAGGTGGTTCATGCAGGTGGCATGTGGACATATTTGTTCAGGTCGTTCATGCGGGTGGCATGTGGACATATTTGTTCTATAAAGTGTAAGTTTTGGGTTAGTGACGTGCATTGAGCATTGGTGAGCCCTAGTCTGTCGCCAGGTAGCCATCAATAAGGAAGTGTGTAGTCCCTCACAGTTTTGTAACTCACTTGTAGTTGGAAGTATGTACAACTATTTAGGCAGCTTTTTATGCCAAGTGATGCGTATGTGACTGGCCCTTTCACATGAGTCCGGCCTGGCCTCATGTGAACATGGCACAAATCTAGCCGCTCTATGGAGTGATAGTCCCATAGAGTGGCACCATAAATAGAGATGGACCAAATGGGTGGCCAAATGGTGACATTAGTAATGGCAGAGATAGATAATAAGTGCTTCGTGATCCTTCGTACATATAATACATCTGAAAGCATGATTGTTCCACCATTTGCAACAGGGAGAACAATTTTACCAACTCCTTTTACAAGATATGAGAAGTTGTTTGAAGATGTTACAATGTTTCCCTGTGGAGCATATTCAAGTGATGAGAACAAACTGCGATGAGAAGTAATGTGCTTACTAGCACCACTGTCAAAATATCAAACATGTACATCTGTAACAGCCATGCATACATCCTTATGCGAAGGGTCATAACCGCATTGCACAATGAAAGCCCAATCATCGTGTGCATAGTTTGCAGATTCTTTGTTTTTTGCATTGGATAATGATGCATCAGCTACAGCCATACTTGAGCCTTTCTTTTTCTCCTTCTCCAGCCATTTCTTGCACTCATTAATATAGTGACTAGGCTTCCTGCAATAGTTGCATTTGCCCTTTTTCTTTGACTTGTTGCCTTCCTTGTCTACAAGCTTACCCGATGACTCTGATTTTGGCTTGTAACTACCTTGAGAAAAAGATTTACCTTCACCTCTTTGTTGACTGGCAGTAAAAGCCTGATCTCATGTACGCAAGACAGATCTGTTTGCCTGGATTGCTCTTCTTCCAAGAGCCAGAAACCAACTCCTCCTCAAACTTCAAAGCATTTGGATTGCCTTTTATCATAAGTCTGATGGTAGAAGCAAAACCTTGATACGAGTCTGACAACGCATTCAAGACAATAGACACCAATGAACTGTCAAGATATATTTCATCAACACTAGTCAATTGCTCCTTAAAATCCTTGATTTTTGTAAGCAAACTATCCATGGAGTCTCCCTCATCCATGTGCTCTGACTCTAATTGCTTGTGTATATAGACAACACATGCTTCATTACATACCTGGTACAATGACGCAAGTGCATTCCAAGCATGTTTAGCAGTCCTGCAAAACCGAATGTGAGGATTAATACTCCTCTTAACTAACAAAGCAAGCAATGCATGTGCTTGCACATCTCTTCCATCCCACTTTGTTTATTCCTGTGTAGAAGGTATGCTATGATGTGGTAATGCACCATGTGAAACTGAGTCCGTTTTGAGCAGATACCAAGAGTTACAAAAGTACCTATGACAAATGGGTTACCAGTTGGGATATTTTTAGAGAGAAATAATATGGGAGAACCTAGCTCTTAGATTGGGACATGTGGCAAGAAAGTAAATCAAAGTGAGACAAGTGGCCTCACACTTGTCATTATAGCCTTCTCTTGCCATTTTAGCTCATGGGAGGCTCAAATCTATAAATTGGAGCCCTCTCTCTTCATTTGAGGGAGGCTCTCTTGCTACACGCTATCCTCTACCACCATTACACGCTGCCCATGAAGAATACCGACTATTGGGGACTGTTTTGGAGGCTTCCTTCGCGACGAAATATTGAAGGCAAGGGTATTCAATCATTTTATTATGATTTCTAGCCACTATACTAGTTGTACTAGCCCTTGTACTTGATGTACCTGTTGTACAAGATGTAGCCTGATGGGAGAATTAGGGTTAGGTTATGTGAGAGACATACACAGAGAAGCAAGGGAGAGAGAGAGAGAGTTGTGGGGATAAGTCAACTCATGAGGCATGAGTGTGTGACTCCCCTATCACACATGTATATTGCACTAGTACACAGTGTGCACGTAGTACATTAAAAGTACTAAGTGTACTATGTACTATAACTTATGGGCTTGTACACACTATAAGGGTGGGCATAACGCCTTTACCCCAACAACCTCCCACTTAAAGGCAAAGTGCCCTTAAGTAAAGGAAAAGAAAAATCAGCATGTACATGATAATATACAAGGCCATATCAAGGCTGAAAATGGCCTCATCCAATGTCCATCAAGTGTCTGCAATGAGCAAACCGCTCCGGAGGCAAACTCTTTGTCAACAAATCAGCCGGGTTGTCATCCGTGTGAATCTTAACAAGCTGAATTTGCTTGTTCTCTATCACCTCTCTGATGAAATGATACTTCACATCCACATGCTTCGTCTTTGCATGAAAGACAGGGTTCTTTGCCAACTGGATGGCACTCTGACTGTCACAATGCAACAATGGAATATCCCCTGTATAACCCAAATCAACCACTAACCGAGATAGCCATAATGCCTCCTTGCAAGCCTCTGTGGCTGCAATATACTCGGCCTCTGTAGTAGATAAGGCAGTGCACTTCTGCATCCTGGATATCCATGACACAGCACCTCCTGTGAATGTAAATACATAACCGGTAGTAGACTTCCGGTTATCTGGATGACCGGCATAATCCGAATCCGTGTAACCATGCACTAATGCATCCTGTTTGCCAAAACAAATGCACATATCCTGTGTGCCCTTCAAGTATCTCATGACACCTTTCACTGCTTCCCAATGCTTCTTGCCAGGGTTGGCCATGTATCTAGAAACCACTCCCACTGCAAATGCAATGTCCGGCCTAGTAGCAACCATGGCATACATGAGACTGCCACAAGCTGAAGCATACGGAATCTTGGCCATATCAGCCCTGTCTCTATCTGACTGTGGGCTGTCCATAGCACTGAGTTTCACATATGGAGGCAAAGGAGTACTAGTCTTCTTCCCCCCGTCCATATTGAACCTCTGCAAGACTTTGCCAATGTATTCCTTCTGAGACAAATACAACACATGCTGATTTCTGTCCCGAAGTATCCGCATACCCAAGATGTGATTTGCATCACCCAAATCCTTCATATCAAAGGTTTGATGTAGCCTCTGCTTCAAGGCATCCATCTCTTTACGAGATTTCCCGGCAATCAACATATCATCAACATACAAGATGAGGATCAATAGACTGCCATCCAAAGCTTTCTTGGTGTACAAGCAGTGATCTATGTCACTTCTCCTGAATTTCTGTGATTTCATGAATGTATCAAATTTATGATACCATTCTCTTGGTGCCTGTTTGAGCCCATAAAGACTCTTTTTCAGCTTGCATACAAGCTTCTCCTTTCCACTCACTGCATAACCCTCTGGCTGTTGCATATATATCTCCTCATGGAGATCACCGTGAAGAAAAGCAGTCTTCACATCCATCTGAATCAAGTCCAGATCATCATGCGCAACCAAAGCTAACACAGCTCTAAGTGTGGTCATTTTGACCACTGGAGAGAAGATCTCATCAAAGTCCACACCATATTCCTGCTTGAAGCCCTTAGCCACTAACCTGGCTTTGTATCTTGGCTTTGCATCTGGTGCAACTTTGAGCCTGTATACCCACTTGCAAGGCAAAAGCTTCTTGCCTGCAGGCAAATGCACCAACTTCCATGTTTCATTTTTATGCAGAGAATCCATCTCTGACTTCATGGCACGCTCCATGAATGCACGTGGGAGATCCCAGCAAAGGGGTAAAAGCCAAGAAAGGGGAAGGAGCAAGTCTCGCTCCAAAAAGGATTTGGAATGCCATTATTGTGGCAAGAAGGGACACATTAAAAAGCAATGCTACAAATGGAAAAATGATCAAAAAGAAAAGGGAAAAGGCAAAGACAAAGACAAGGATGAAGCCAAAGATGTAAAGCCGAAGGGCAAAAGTGGAGTCAAGATTGAAGAAATCAATGTGTCACATGCAGGTGGCAGTGAGGATGAGGTCCTATTTACTTCTTCACTTGATGCCCATTCACTTCTTACAGGTGGTCATGGTATGCACTCATGGATCATTGATTCAGGTGCCTCCTTTCATGTCACAGGTTGCAGAGACTTGTATACTGCTGGCAATGAAGGAGTGGTTTATTTGGGTGATAACCATGCATGCAAGATACTTGGCAGAGGTGATGTGAGGCTTGTGTTTTCAGATGGCTCACAGCTTATGCTCCATGATGTCAGGCATGTGCCTGAGATCAAGAAGAATCTGCTTTCTACTGGACAGCTTGATGATGCTGATTATGTTACCACATTTGGTAGTGGAAAGTGGAAGATTAGTAAGGGCTCACTGGTTGTTGCCAGAGGCTCTAAGGTGGACACTCTTTATTTCATGCATGCAGGTGTTTGTCACCATGCTAATGTAAATGCAACCGAGCTGCCGGAAATTTCTATGTGGCATAGCCGGTTGGGACACATGAGTGTCAAAGGAATGGAGCAATTGTCTCGTTTGGGTTACTTGCCTTCTCTAAAGTTTTCAAGTTTTCAGTTTTGTGAGCATTGTATATATGGTAGGCAACTACAGTGCCCCCACAAGAAAGCTCTTGGACAGAAAGATGCTCAGTTAGAGCTTGTGCATACAGATGTATGTGAGATGCCTCAGCTTTCTTTGGGAGGGGCAAAATATTTTGTGTCTTTCATTGATGATGCCACACGCAAGGTGTGGGTTTATCCTCTTCGTTTGAAGAGTGATACATTCTCAGTGTTTGAGAAGTTTGCTGCTCTTGTTGAGAATCAAACTGGCAAAACACTGAAGGCTTTGCGTTCCGACAATGGTGGAGAGTACATGTCCAAACAGTTTCAGGACTTTTGTGATGCTAAAGGCATCAAGAGGGTCCACAAAACGGGACAGCAGAGAGGATGAACAGGACCATACAGGAGAAGGTCCGTTCTATGTTGTCACATGCTGCATTGCCTCATGGTTTCTGGGCTGAAGCTGTTATGACAGCCGTTCACCTTATAAACAGGTCACCTAACACGAGGCTTGGTGGGAAAGTGCCAGAAGAAGTATGGACAGGGAAGCCTCCGTCATACAAGCACTTGAGAGTGTTTGGTTGCGTTGCGTACGTGCACATACGCAGGGAAATGCGCACCAAACTTGATCCTAAGTCTCACAAATGCATATTCCTAGGATATGGTGACAGAGGTGAAATGGGGTATAGACTTTGGGATCCCATGAATAGAAAGATCATACGCAGCAATGATGTCATTTTTGATGAAACATGCATGTATAAGGAGCCTGCAAGGCAACAGGAGCCTGGCAGAGTCATCTTTGAAGATGATGGACATCATGGACAACAACAAAGGGCTGTAAATCAGCCATTACAGCAGGAAAACCAGCCCTTAAATGGTGCTGAAAATGGTCCAAATGGACGGCCAGAGATGGCAGAAGATATCCCTATGGATATACCACAGTTAGAAGAAATACCGGGCATGATTTTTCAACCTTATGGCATGGAACAGGAGCCACCAATGGGTGATATGCAGGCTGGACAGCAACCTGCAAATGATGGTCATTGGGTACGGAGGTCCACTAGACCCTCCAGAGCCCCTGACAGGTTTGTTCCAGGGGTTGACTGCTTGATGCTCACTGACTGTGGGGAGCCCTCATGTTATAAGGAGGCTTTACAGAGGGCAGACAAAGCTCTATGGGAGCGTGCCATGAAGTCAGAGATGGATTCTCTGCACAAAAATGGAACTTGGAAGTTGGTGCATTTGCCTGCAGGCAAGAAGGTTTTGCCATGCAAGTGGGTATACAGGCTCAAAGTTGCACCAGATGCAAAGCCAAGATACAAAGCCAGGTTAGTGGCTAAGGGCTTTAAGCAGGAATATGGTGTGGACTTTGAGGAGATCTTCTCTCCAGTGGTCAAAATGACCACACTTAGAGCTGTGTTGGCTTTGGTTGCACATGATGATCTGGACTTGATTCAGATGGATGTGAAGACTGCTTTTCTTCACGGTGATCTCCATGAGGAGATATATATGCAGCAGCCAGAGGGTTATGCAGTAAGTGGAAAGGAGAAGCTTGTATGCAAGCTGAAAAAGAGTCTTTATGGGCTCAAACAGGCACCAAGAGAATGGTATCATAAATTTGATACATTCATGAAATCTCAGAAATTCAGGAGAAGTGACATAGATCACTGCTTGTACACCAAGAAAGCTTTGGATGGCAGTCTATTGATTCTCATTTTGTATGTTGATGATATGTTGATTGCCGGGAAATCTCGTAAAGAGATGGATGCTTTGAAGAAGAGGCTGCATGAAACCTTTGATATGAAGGATTTAGGTGATGCAAATCACATTTTGGGTATGCGGATACTTCGGGACAGAAATCAGCATGTGTTGTATTTGTCTCAGAAGGAATACATTGGCAAAGTCTTGCAGAGGTTCAATATGGATGGGGGGAAGAAGACTAGTACTCCTTTGCCTCCATATGTGAAACTCAGTGCTATGGACAGCCCACAGTCAGATAGAGACAGGGCTGATATGGCCAAGATTCCGTATGCTTCAGCTTGTGGCAGTCTCATGTATGCCATGGTTGCTACTAGGCCGGACATTGCATTTGCAGTGGGAGTGGTTTCTAGATACATGGCCAACCCTGGCAAGAAGCATTGGGAAGCAGTGAAAGGTGTCATGAGATACCTGAAGGGCACACAGGATATGTGCATTTGCTTTGGCAAACAGGATGCATTAGTGCATGGTTACACGGATTCGGATTATGCCGGTCATCCAGATAACCGGAAGTCTACTACCGGTTATGTATTTACATTCACAGGAGGTGCTGTGTCATGGATATCCAGGATGCAGAAGTGCACTGCCTTATCTACTACAGAGGCCGAGTATATTGCAGCCACAGAGGCTTGCAAGGAGGCATTATGGCTATCTCGGTTAGTGGTTGATTTGGGTTATACAGGGGATATTCCATTGTTGCATTGTGACAGTCAGAGTGCCATCCAGTTGGCAAAGAACCCTGTCTTTCATGCAAAGACGAAGCATGTGGATGTGAAGTATCATTTCATCAGAGAGGTGATAGAGAACAAGCAAATTCAGCTTGTTAAGATTCACACGGATGACAACCCGGCTGATCTGTTGACAAAGAGTTTGCCTCCGGAGCGGTTTGCTCATTGCAGACACTTGATGGGCATTGGATGAGGCCATTTTCAGCCTTGATATGGCCTTGTATATTATCATGCACATGCTGATTTTTTTTCTTTTCCTTTACTTAAGGGCACTTTGCCTTTAAGTGGGAGGTTGTTGGGGTAAAGGCATAATGCCCACCCTTATAGTGTGTACAAGCCCATAAGTTATAGTATATAGTACACTTAGTACTTTTAATGTACTAAGTGCACTATGTGTACTAGTGCAATATACATGTGTGATAGGGGAGTCACACACTCATACTTGGTGAGTTGACTTATCCCCACAACTCTCTCTCTCTCTCTCTCCCTTGTTCTTCTCTGTGTATGTCTCCCACACAAGTGAAACCCTAACTGTTTCTCCTCATCAGTTATGGCATTTGTATATGGATAATCTGACATCTCCCGTGGGGAGAGTAAGACCCTCAAAGTTGGGGGAGAGGTTGGGAAGGGGTTGGGGGTTGAGGCCATGCTTCCACATAAAGGCATCCATCCTCCTCAAGGCTTCGATAGTTTGCTGCATTTGCTGCGTTTTCTGCAGATTTCAGCGTAGAAGGTGCTGCGTTTTCTTCCGGGAGCGGAGGCTTCCTCAAGAGTGCTGCGTTTTCTTCATCTGACACTTGGGACTGTTGTATTTCTGAAATTTCAGCAAAGATTGTTGATTTTTCTAATTGCTAAAGCCCTCTTCTAGGTGATGAGGACAGGGAACTACATCTTGGAGAGATCTTCTTCCTCTCCTTTCAGTTTCCCACCCTCCCTCCCTTTCTTCTTGCTGTGCACAGCCTGAGAGGAGGACTTGCTGATTTTTTCAGCCCCTTTCTTCAAAGAAGGTTTCTTGTCAGAGGATATGACTTCACGAGGTTTCTCTATTGCTGCTCCTTCTCCTGTTGATTCTCCAGCACCATCACGACCTAGATCCCCTGCTCCCTCCATGTTCCTTTTACCCTCTCGGAGCCTCTCCAAGTGATGCACCCCTTCGAAAGGACACATCTTTTAAAACATGCCCTTTTACATTAAAACGGCATGTTTTATAATAAAAAAAAGTGACCTTGGACTTTTTTTAAAAAACCTGACCATTGGGCACCCTCTCCTCTTCAGAAAAACGGAAAAAAAAAATTTCAGCCCCCCTCTTTGACGCGCGAGCATATCAACCTCCTTCCTCTTTGCTTGCGCGCAAGAAATCAGCCCCCCCCCCCCCCCCCCCCTTTGGGTGCGCCTCATCAAGGACCAAGCCCCCCCCCCCCCCTTCCTTCGGTGCATGATGTGGGTTCGCGGTGTGCTCCCGAGGGCGGATTTCCATGGCTGTCCAGGAAATTGAGCGGTGAAAAAAGAAAAGAAGAAGTCAATTTTCAACATTGGAAAGGCATCTACTATGCCACTCTTGTCTTGGCAATGACTTTCTTGGCATGTAAGGCTTCCACCAAACCCTGCAGTGCAGAATTTTGTTGCTGTCCAGAAATTACAGCAAGCATAAAGTGTTGAAAGCGGCCTCAAATCCTCATTTTCTTCACCGATTTTCCTTCTCGGGCATGAAATGAAGGCATTTCAACTACTCTTGAAGCCTTCTCTGGATACTTTTTTGTCACACTTGATCCATGGTGAGCCAAAGCCTCCTCAAGGTGGTGCTTCATCTCAAGAGCCTCACCAAATATCACAAACCCTACAATCTTCTTATCAGTTAGCAATTCCCGGCAAGCAACTTCTCGGCGTACAACACCCACAACAGGTTTCTTGTCCTCAGCACAGTTCTGTAGAGATCACCAGACATGAAATACCTTCGTTCGAGCCTCTGCATGCTCGTCGCAAACATTCTCAGCATTACAACAGTTATGAGAAAGATCCATCTTTGAATCACTATCAGCAGAAGCCAAAGCAGCAATATGAAGCTTTCAGAAGATCTCCCCTTGAAGAGTCATCAATCTCTTCGAAGTGGGCTCACATAGTGGCACATATTTCCGACCCTAGTCGAGTACTCGGTCGTGAATGCCGCAACGTTGGACTAGTTCCCCCTTGCGAGCCATGCCATGCTCCTTCTACTCTGGAAGCCTTAATACCCGCTGATAAAGCTGAAGATTCAAGAGGTTCTAGTTCATGTGTGGCATCCCAAATGCACACAACTTCTTTGGTTGTGGTCCAGGCAAAAACAAAAGCCTTGTCACCGCCCCTGCAGAATGAAGTCTTTGTCTTTTACACAATAACCGATGCAGTTGCAATGGTGAATGAAGATTCTTCAAGTCTGAAGGCTCCAGTTCCTACCTTGAATGGTACAAAGGATAATTCTCATATAGACTCTTGCACTATGACTTCAGTCACTGCACATGACTCTTTGGACAATACTTGTCCTAGTCTCGATGCACTATCTTTGCAGATGAAAGAGCCTTTAAACAATACCTCTTCTTCATCTACGACAACCCTTGAAGACATCTGTGTTCCAGACAAGCCAATGGACTCCCTTTCAGATTTTCAAATGATGGTCACTAATCAAATGCAAAGTTTGGTGACACAATCCTTGATATTGGAGATTCAAGACAGTTTGCTCATGGTTTCTCTAAAGGCAGATGAAGATTCAATCTTTTCTTGGACAAAGCTCGAAGTTACCAATGATGTTAGCAAAAGAGTTCCAGATATGATTCTCATATTTTCGGTAAAGATGAGACAAGTTGCGGATGCAGTTAATATTCAGTTTGATATATGCAAGATTGTTATGGTCAACAATAATGCCATGACATGGGATCTAGCAGCTAGAGCTTTGGATGCAGAAGCAATTCAATCATTTCCCTTCTTCCAGAGTCTCAACAACTACCCCTGGGTTTTATTTTAAATGGGAGGGAATGTCACGATTGTGACGTATTTATGTATCAGATTCTCTCTTCATTACTGATTCCTGTTGCAGATGCAAAGAGTAACCAGCCAAAGGGAACCCCTACCCTCGACTGGTTGCGACTCTTCGCCAAAGGATGTACCTCTTCATCGAATAGCCACATCCCTTCGACGAATGGTTGTATCCCTTGATGAATGGTTGTGTCCCTACATCGAATAGACACATCCCTTAGCCTAAAGTTGTACCCTTTCGTCTAAGGTCATGTCCTTTCGTCAAAGGACATGCCTCTTCAAGTGTGTCTCTTCATCTCTTATATAAGAGACCTATTGTACTCAGTTTAAGACAACAAGTCAACTCAATCTTATCTCAAGTGTTCTCCTGAAGGTTCTTGTTCTAAGTTAAATACTTAAGTAGTAATTAGTACACAATATGAAGGATTAACATAATCCTCACAGTACCAATACTTGTTGCAGATGCAGAGGAGGTACATTTTCCTTGGAGCTATTAGTGGTTCCCTTTCTTGAGAACTTCTTCTGGATTGATCCCAGTGCTACTTCTACATCACCTGCTTTGGATGTGTCCATTGCTGCAACTTGTACCTCTTCCTTCTGATTTGAGAGGAGGTGTTCTTCTTCATCCAGTGTTCGTCAATCCTTTTCAATCTTATATGCTTTACAGGACATTGATCAACCAAAGGATCCCCCAGACCAAACTTCGACTACTTTTGGAGTTCTTACTTCAATGTGCTGGTATTGGACCGCCCAAAGAGGAGGTGTTGGATTATATCTGTTGGGTTTTATGCTGTGTATGCACCCAGAGGAGTGCTAGTGATCATCAGTAGATTACTGGGACACTTTTTACTTCAGTTAGTGGAGGTCCAGTTTAGCTTAGTTTCACTTATATTCAGTTTATAGGTGTTTTGGTCCACCCGGCACATTTTATGGCCGGACATGTGAACACATCTCTTTAGGTCACTATTATGTGGCTATTGTACTTCACTTTTTTATCAAGCTGAATACACTGAAGTCGTGTTCTCTCTCTGTTGCTCTCCACGCCTATTTGCAGCATCTCCAAACCCTAACCCTAACACCCCCTGTGCCTTCATTTGGTATCAGAGCATTGAAGGCTTGCCATTGCCCTGCTTGTACACAGTCGCTTTCATTTGATACAACTGCCCGTACACCGTGCGCCGCCTGCAGTAATCGTACAGCTGCCGACTGTACCTGTTCGCCTGCAGCTGCCGTGTACTTGTTCGCTGCCGTCAGCAGGAGTCGTGCATTCCGTACAGCCCGTACAGTCAGCGCCGGCTGTACGTGTTAGCGCCGACTGCATCTGTCAGCGCACATACCTGCCTTACTGCAAGTACAGCCGTACTGTACCTGCCTTACTGCAAGCGCAGCTGTACTGCAACTTCAGTACCTGTCAGGCGTCGCCGTCCTTCCGTACCAGTCAGCGCACGTCAGCGCCGCCTTGTCAGTACCTGCACAGAATCAGCTTGCAGTCGCTTTCAGTCCTGTAAAGTACAAGTCGATTGTACCTACACAGTACAGTCAACTGTACTTGCTCTTTTTGGTGAACTGTACCTGCATAAGTACCACAATCTGCTCAGTCAATCTGTGGTAAGCATTAAAAATTCTGTTTTTGGGCAATACTATTTTCTCTGTGAAAATCTACAGGCACTACAGGCAGACTTTCTAGCAAAGAACTCTACAGGTTTTTTGCACAGTTTTGGGTGCAGTAAATTTGGGCATTTTTGGGGCATTTTGGCATTGTGTACGCCATTTGCTGCTCTACTAAGTCATTGGTGCATTGAGCTGCACATTCAGAAGATTGAGAGTGCAGGCATACTTGGGTGAACTGTATTCAGTGGAGTACAATTGTATTCAGGGTTCTTGCTATTGGGTTTTTTGATACACAGGTACAACATTGTGCGTAGGCATAATGGCAAATCAGCAGCAGAGTGATGTATTCACGTATTTGTCTAAGGAAGACAAATTGGACGGCACGAACTACTCCTTGTGGAGTTTTATGCTGAAAAATGTGCTTGTGGCAAAAGGTCTTTGGGATTTTGTTAGTGGTGATGAACCACGTCCAGGTCCATTGGCTCCAGAGACTCCTCCCCAAGGGGGTGCTCCTGGACGAGGACAACAGGTACAGGCTCCAGGGCAGCCATTGCCTGTTCAAAGAACAAATGCTCAAAAGACATGGGATGCCAGGGATGCACAAGCTTTGTCACTCATTGCATTGTCAGTACAGAGGTCTATTATACCTCATATTCGTTCAGCTGGCTCTTCACAGAATGCATGGGTGACTTTGGAGCAGATGTATGCTGCTCGTAATGAGGCTAGGATCTCATTTTTGAAAAGAGAGCTAGAAAATCAGAAAATGAATGAAGGAGATGATATGTCTAGCCACTTAAACAAGCTGCAGGATTTGAAAGAGCAACTCATCAATGTGGATGAGATTATTCCTGAGACACAGCTTGTGTCCACCATCTTGCACTCTTTGCCAAGATCTTACTTGGCTTTTCATACCTCTTTGAACCTCAGCATGAGGAATGCTGTTGAACCCCTCAAGTATCAGGAACTTGTTGCTCTCTTGCTACAAGAAGAGCAAATGAGGAAGAATATGAATATGAACACAAATGCTGAACAAGCATTTACTACAGGTCAAAAGGGGAAAGGAAAAACTCAGCCAAAGAGTTCAAATCAAAATTCAGGTGATGGTGGTTCTTCACAGGATACCAAGAAAGGTGATGGACAGCCCAAGAAGAAGGGCAAATGTCATTACTGTAAGAAGCCAGGTCACTACATCACTGAATGTAGGAAGAGGATTGCCAAAGAGAAACCAAAGGAAGCTGGGATGTCTGTTAATGATGCTTCTAAAGCTCCTCCAGAGACTGCTTCTTTTGTTGAGGACAGAGATTACTGTTTTTATACATGCAGCTATGATGCCTCTTGGTCTTCACAGGCACTCAGTATGACAGAGCATGCATGTACTTGGTATTTTGATAGTGGTGCCTCAAAGCATATCACATCTCGCAGGGATTTGTTTAGTCATGTTGGCCCTGCCCCTGTTGGCAAAACTGTTCAGTGTGCCAACAATGCTTCATATCCAGTTCGTGGCATTGGGGAGATTCAGCTCACAGCCATTGATGGCTCCATTCTCCGCCTTACAAATGCCTTATATGTACCAGGGATAAAGAAGAATTTGTTGTCCATTTCTTCTTTAGCACATTGTGGTATGCAAGTCCACTTTGATGATGATAAATGCATGGTCAGAGACAAAGCTAATGCCTTGACCTTGATGCTTACTGGTACATTATGTCATGGACTTTATCAGTTGGATGCATTTCAGCCAGTGGATCAATCTGCTTATAATGCATTCACTCTTACTCCAGCTATGGTTGATGCGGAGTTATGGCATGCTCGCATGGGGCATGTAAATTTTGGTAGTCTTATGCTTATGCAGCGACATAACATGTTTACAGATCTACCTCTCATGGAGAAGCCTCCAGATCACATTTGTGAAGGATGTATTTTGGGAAAAATGCATAGGTTTTCCTTCCCACGTGATCAGACTCTAAGAGCAACTGCAAAGTTGCAGCTTATACACAGTGATCTTTGTGGTCCCATGCAGACGAAGTCATTAGGTGGTTGCTTCTATTTTGCAACATTTATTGATGACTTCTCTCGTATATGCTGGGTCTATCCTTTGACACAGAAATCACAGGTATATGATGCATTTTTGGCCTTTGTAGCACTTGCTGAGACAGAGTCAGGATGCAAGGTCAAGACTCTCCGTTCTGACCGAGGGGGGGAATATATGTCACATATGTTGAATTCCTTTCTTGGGAGTAGAGGTATAAAACATTAGTATACTACTCCTTACACTCCACAGCAGAATGGGGTTGCAGAAAGGAAGAATCAGTCACTCATGGAGATGGCCAGATGTATGCTAAAGGCAAAAAGGCTACCACATATCTTTTGGGTGGAAGCTGTCATGTGTGCTTGTCATATTTTGAATTGATGTCCCACAAAGGCATTGGTTTCCATTACTCCTTTTGAGGCTTGGCATGGCCGCAAGCCTTCGGTATCGCATTTTCGTATCTTTGGGTGTCTTGCATATGCACACATACCCAAAGAGTTGAGGAGGAAGCTGGATGATAAAGCCACAAAATGCATTTTTGTTGGGTATAGCCGTGAGAGCAAGGGCTACCGGTTATATGACCCACTATCCAGGAAGATATTCACTAGTCGGGATGTGATTTTTGATGAAAAATCAGAAATATCCATGGCTGGTTATGAGCCAAATCAGGCTGAAAATGATGTGTTTGAAGGTCTACTACCTATAAATTTTCATTCCACAGTTGGTGATTCAACTCATGAGGGTACAGGACAGCCAGCAAATGATGTAGGTGGTGCAGAAATTCAGCAGCAAAATGAGCCAGAAGCTGAACCAAATATGGGGAGCAGGCACCACAGGTCAGACACATACCTAGATGGTATTTGAGGACATTACAGGACAGCCATTTTCCTCTTGCTGGTCGTACTCGTAGGGAGACACGGACCAATGAGCATGCACACATCATGGATTTGAATCTGGTTATGGCAGCCAGTTTACAGGATGATGATGAGCCTGATTCATTTGTGGATGCACGAGATAATGTGCATTGGAACAAAGCCATGCAGGATGAGCTTGATTCTATTAAAAGGAATCAAACATGGGATTTGGTTGATCTGCCCAAAGGCAAGAAAGCAATTGGTACTAAATGGGTCTATAAGTTGAAAGACATGCAAATGGATCCATTGACAGGTACAAAGCCCGTCTAGTTGCAAAGGGCTATGCACAGAAGAAGGGCATTGCTTATGAGGAGACATTTGCTCCTACATCCCGTATGTCGACACTTAGGTGTGTCATTGCATTGGCTGCATATCGTGGTTGGGTTGTTCACCAGCTGGACATAAAGACTGCATTCCTACATGGGGACCTCGAGGAGGAAGTTTATGTATTTCAGCCCATGGGTTTTGCAGAACATGGTCATGAGGGGAAAGTATGCAGGCTGAAAAAGGCCTTGTATGGTTTGAAACAAGCTCCACGAGCTTGGTATGCAAAAATAGATGCTTTCCTACTCACTCAGGGATTTGTGAACAGTCCATCAGAAGCCACTCCGTATGTAAAGAAAGAAGAGACAGATCTGCTGGTCATCAGTCTTTATGTGGATGATCTCTTGCTCATGGGATCAAATGATGACAAAATTGCAGCTTTTAAAGAGATACTGCAACAGACATTTGACATGTCTGACTTGGGGCTTGTACATTACTATTTGGGCATATAGTTTGTGCAGGATAACAGAGGCATTGGGCTGTTGCAATCACGGTATGTTGTTAAACTTCTGGAGAAGTTTAAATTTCAGGATTGCAAGCCTATTAGTACTCCTATGGAGCCTGGGATGAAACTGTCACTACAAGATGACAGTATTTCCTTTGATGCCACTACATATGCTCAGGCTGTTGGGTGCCTTATTTACTTGTGTAATACAAGGCCAGATATTCAGTATGCAGTCTCTCAGTTGAGCAGATTCATGCACAGCCCGCGGTTGTCACATTGGCAAGCTGTGAAGCGTGTATTCCGTTATTTGCAGGGTACCTTGTCTCTTGGATTGCTTTATCCTGAGGGGGGTGACATGCAGTTATACGCTTACAGTGATTCAGATTGGGCTGGTGACTTTGATACTAGACATTCCACTAGTGGAAATTGTTTCTTTCTTGGCTCTTCATGCATTTCTTGGCTAAGCAAGAAACAGACCACAGTGGCCACTTCGTCTTGTGAGGCAGAGTACAGAGGAGCCTACACTACTACTGTTGAGTGTGTTTGGCTGTGTCGTCTCATAACTGATATGGATATTTCAGTGGAGGAGCCTACACCTATCTATACTAATAGTCAGAGTGCCATTGCTGTGGCCAGGAATCCTGTGTTTCATGCTCGCACGAAACACATTGAGATTCACTATCATTTTGTTCGGGAGAGACTCCAGGCAGGAGATATCAGTCTGATCTACTGTCCTACAGATCAGAATGTGGCAGACATCTTCACCAAGGCATTACCACGTCCGAAATTTGAAGCATTCCGCAGTGCTTTGAATTTGTTTCCTTTTGGTGGATGATGTACAGTGATCACATATCACTCCAGGGGGGTTTGTTGGGTTTTATGCTGTGTATGCACCCAGAGGAGTGCTAGTGATCATCAGTAGATTACTGGGGCACTTTTTACTTCAGTTAGTGGAGGTTTTTCCCCCAGTTTAGCTTAGTTTCACTTATATTCAGTTTATAGGTGTTTTGGTCCACCCGGCACATTTTATGGCCGGACATGTGAACACATCTCTTTAGATCACTATTATGTGGCTATTGTACTTCACTTTTTTATCAAGCTGAATACACTGAAGTCGTGTTCTCTCTCTGTTGCTCTCCACGCCTGTTTGCAGCATCTCCAAACCCTAACCCTAACACCCCCTGTGCCTTCAATATCATCTCCAAACGGTCTACATCACATTTTCATGCTTGTATTGGCCATTTATGAGGCCCTGCATTGGCATATCTTAGCAGATATAATTCAGCATTTTTCTACCATTTTTTAGGTATTTTATAGCACCCTTTCCCTCATTTTCATTTTATTATTTTGCATTTAGTTGAGGTCATTAGCAGCTGCTTCTACTTCTTACCATTGTACAACACCTCAGGCTTCCCTCATGCTCAGTTTTCAACAATAAACATTAGTTTCCAGCATTTACATGTCTTGTACCTGCGCCTACATCTGTGTTTTCTATTTGCTTCACTTTCTTTCACCCCTTGGTTTTGTGGAACACCACCAACCAACCTCCTGGGAGTTCTTCCCTGTCTTGTGTTCCTTGCCTTGGGCATACTTATGCACTTTCCTGTGTCTTGGACCTATGCACTTTCCTATGTCTTGGACCTATGCACCTTCATCTGGGACTAAATCAGTGTTTAGCCTTGCTAAGCCTGATGCTTTGATACCAATGTTATAAGCGGAAGCTCTAGGAGTCTTCTTTCAGCCCTAAACACCATCTGGAAACATGCTGATGCAAAACACACGTAGAAGAGAGAGAAGAGAGAGCGAGAGATAGCTGAGTATTCAGTATATTACATAGTACCCTAACTCTAAGCCTAGATCTATGACTCGGCCAAGCAAGGGCTGAATGAATCAAACGATGAGCATGTTTTGCCTTTTATAGGCTAGAGATAGCCTGATGGACTGGCCGTCTGCTGGTCAGCCAGGTCCAGGACAATATCCATATGATTTGCTACAGCCAACAGGTTCTTCTAGTCTCTCAAATGCTGGCTGACAGCAACACCACAACTTCCATCAAATAAATCCCTACCAAATCAGCAACACATGCTCCTAAATTCTGATTCTGATCTGTCTTTATCTGGTTGCTCTCCTCAGGATTAGCTCTGAGTTCAGCCAGTGCATGTGTTGTACATGACACAACCACACCATTCTGCTGTGGAGTGCCACGTGTGGAGAACTAACAGCCAATACCTTTCTGCGAACGAAGGCTTTGGAGATGAATTCTCCTCCATTGTCCGAACGGACTTGTCAAACATTCTGTGTGGTCGCATTCTCGACCAAAGCCACCACTCTTGAGAGTGGGAGAAAGCTTGAGATTTTTCCACCAAGAGATACACCCAAACTTTACGTGAGAAATCATCAATGATAAGCATGAAGTACCTGCACCACCCTGGGTAGTAGTCCGCATGGGACCACACAAGTCCATATGTATAAGCTCCAAGAGATGAGAAGCCCGATGAGTACCCTCGTGAAGGAAAGGCTCTTTGTGTTGCTTGCCATACAAACAAGCCACACAAGTGGAGTGGGAGGGTTTCAGTTGCAGAAGACCCTCGACCATCTACTGAAAAGAAGCATAGTTCAAGTGCCCGTAGAGCAAGCATGCCACAACATTGTATCCACTTGAGCTACCAGCTACCAAGGCATGATAGCTTTGAAGAAGTTGTAGCAAATGAGACTGTGACTCATTTAAAGATCCACCAAAGTCCTCCAATCTGTAAAGACCGCCTTCCTGTATACCTATGGCAACAATCTACAAGGTGCTAGTGTCAATGACCTCAAGAACTAAGCTCTCAAAGTACACGCCATAGCCTTTCTTTGCAATCCGAAACACTGAGAGTAGATTGCTAGAGAGCTTGAGAACATAAAGCACATCTCGGATGGTAGAAGGCTGGCCAAGAGAAGAGCTAAGTCACACGTTACCCACACAAGAGGCCTCAAGGTTGGAAGCATCGCCAATGGTCACCTTCGAAGAGCTGGGCATCATCCAAAATGGACCTATCATGACTCATGTGTCATGTGCACACACATGTACATGCTAATCTCAGGGCTAATCTTGGAGGCAACATGATAAAAACTCACTAGAACCAGATAGTTTTGTAACGCGCGGAAGCTCTAAGAGTCTTCTTTCAGCTCTAAACACTCTTGGAAAACCATCTGATGCAAACGCAGATATAGAGAGAGAGTAGAGAGAGAGAGATGTGCTGGAAAATTCAGTATATTTCATATAGTACAAAAAGGGTACTTTGCTACAGCCCTAGGCTGCCTTCATAAAAAGGTGGTAAACACCCTAGATCTGGTCCCTACTTGGACCCCTAAGAACCAATCCCTAGAGGATTGAATAATTCTATCTAGGAGCATTCTGGCCTATATATAGCTTTTCTACTTCCTGGGAGAATTGGCCGACTGCTGGTCGGCCAGCAGTCTTGCCCCCTTAAATCCATAAAATCCAGCGCTGCCCTCTGGTTGGTCCAGCCGCCTCTTGTTTTGGTCCATCTGCCCACCTTCTGTAAGCAGCCGACAGCCCTTCCTGGTTCAGTTTCAGCCGACAGCGCATCATTCCATCTCCTGGCTCCAAGTCCAATCTATTACCTTATCTACCTCCAGCTTTTGGTTCTTATCTGGTTCATAGTCTTTATCTGGCTGCCTCTTCTGGATCAGCACCTAGCACCTGAGGATTGTACATGGCATTGATCATGCACATGACATCCCCCTCTGCTAAACTTGATGACGGGATTCCAACCTGTTCTTGGATGACTGTCATCATCCCAATCCTTTCCCGAAGTCCCTCTGTCATCCATCCATCCCTGGCAACCCTTTTCTCTGAAAGCCCGGCCTGTTCTCCAAACCACTCTGTCTCAGACGAAGATCTATGCATCTGTTCCATCTAGTCCCCAATCCATTCCTGCCCTGACCCTGAACCCCGTCTTGGTCTTCATTCCAGAGAAATGAGTCTGGCACTCTCACATCACCCTTGGAGGATAAACCTCCCTTGGGACCGTTGCCTGAGAACCTATCTGGCTCACAAGACTGCCATCCCCTCTGGCTCTGTGGAACACCACCAACAAACCTCCTGGGATCTCTTCCCGATTCTGTGTTCCTTCTTGCCTTGGGCTTCGTATCCGTGTACTTTCATGTAGCTTGGACCTGTACACCATCATATGGGACCTGTACACCATCATATGGGACCTGTACACCATCATATGGGACTGATTCCGTGTTTAGCTTTGCTGAGCCTGATGCTCTAATACCAATGTCACGCGCGCAAGCTCTAAGAGTCTTCTTTCAGCCCTAAACACTCCTAGAAAACCATATGATGCAAATGCAGATAGAGAGAGAGAGAGAGAGAGAGAGAGAGAGAGAGAGAGAGAGAGGTGCTGGAAAATTCAGTATATTTCATATAGTACAAAAAGGGTACTTTGCTACAGCCCTAGGCTGCCTTCATAAAAAGGTGGTAAACACCCTAGATCTCGTCCCTACTTGGACCCCTAAGACCCATTCCCTAGAGGATTGAATGGTTCTATCTAGGAGCATTCTGGCCTATTTATAGCTTTTCTACTTCCTTGGAGAACTGGCTGACTGCTGGTCGGCCAGCAATCTTGGCCCCTTAAATCCATAAAATCCAACGCTGCCCTCTGCTTGGTCTAGCCGCCCGCCTTCTGTAAGCAGCCGACAGCCCTTCCTGTTCAGTTTCAGCCAACAGCGCATCATTCCATCTCCTAGCTCCAAGTCCAATCTATTACCTTATCTACACTCCTTGCTCCAGCTTCTGGTTCTTATCTGGTTCATAGTCTTTATCTGGCTGCCTCTTCTAGGCTAGCAGCCTGTATGCGCCCTGTTTCCAGAAAAGCTCTCCTCTCTCATGCGCTGCCCGCCAGCCTTCCTCAGCGAAGAAGCACACCACCCAACAAGAGTTAGGCGCCTCCCCTCCTGGCAGCCCCTCCTTTTTCCTAAAAAGCACACGTGGCCCCAAAATAGCTTATGGGCCACGTTTTCTTCATAAAAGGCATTAAAAATGACTTTAAAGGTTTTTAAAACCTTTTAAGTTAAAATTTCTTTGCCCCCTTTCACACATGGGGTTGTCCACACATGGGCTCCCTTTTTGACTCCAACCTGATGCCATTCACACTGTCCACCATGTCCCCGTGCACATCTGCATCTTGTCCAGAGAAAAACACAGGGTTGTGACACTTTGTCATCCTTTCTACTATGGCAACCTTTTCACTGAATACCCGCCCGGTCTCCAAATCCACTCTAACTTTGAAGAAGATCTATGCATCTGTTCCATCCAGTCCCCATTCCGTTCCTGCCCTGTCTTTGAACACCGTCTTGGTCTTCATTCCTGAGAAATGAGTCTGGCACTCTCACTCCACCCCTTGGAGGATCATTCTCCCTTGGAACCATTGCGTGTGAACCTTTCGTGGCTCACAGGACTGCCATCCCCTTTGTGCTTTGTGGAACACCACCAACCAACCTCCTGGGAGCTCTTCCTTGTCTTGTGTTCCTTGCCTTGGGGCTCGTACCTGTGCACTTTCCTGTGCCTTGGACTTGTACACCTTCATATGGCACTGAATCAGGGTTTGGCGTGGAGAGCTTTTCTGAAAACTGAAAACAGGCAGGCTGCAGGGCTGCGCTTCAGCTTTCTCTTGTTTTTTGGAGAGAGTTGCAAGCAGGCAAAGCTGTTGTGTATGCAGGCGCAGCTGAATTCAGGCTCTGAACTGACTCTTGAAGAGGGAAGCTACTGGCTGGTGTGTTGCACAAAAGGACAGAAACACAGATCCTTTTTCTTCTCTCTCTTTGGCTTTTTGGGGGATAAGCTGGCTGCTGTGCTGCAGAGTACACAGGCGCCTGCAGGTTCTTTCTTTTCTTCCTCTCTCCTTTGCTTTTGGCAAGAAGATGGTTGTCAGTTGGGAAGTGTTGAGTTGTGAGAAGGGAACACAAGGCTGGACAGCAGGTTCTCTCACAAGTATTCTCCCTCTTCCGGCTGCAAGACAAGAGGACAAGACAATTCGGGGCTTTTCCTCGAGTCTTTTCTTCCTTGTGGAAAACGACATAAAGACTGTAAGTCTCTCTTTCTTTGTGAGCAAGTGGGACTGCAGGTGATGTCTTTCGGAGTCTCTCTTTTCACTGGCTCAAGACTGTTCTAGAGTGGTTCTCTCTAGCCCTTTGTGAGAGGAAGGGTTTGGCAGTTCAGAGGGTGGAAACAGGACAATTTATGGGCTGTTTTTGTTTGACTGCAAATTCAGCAATGTGCTTGGGTTTTTGGCTGCAAGTACAGGTCACTTGAATATGTTTCTTGGCATGGGAGTGATGCAAGCTCGCATGGCTGCGTGCTCATGGAGCAGACTGTTTTCTTCCTGCTAGAAAGGAACAGTGGGACCTACAGTTATGGGCATCTCTATGTTGCCAGATGTTTCATGAGGGAACAGGTAACTAGATGTATGGAAACAGGACAGAAGTTTCAAAGGGAAACAGGCCTAAGGGTTTCATGTGGAAACAGGTCGTAGGTTTTCTCGAAGAAACATGTTTTTGGGTTTCTCCAGGAGATAGGTCACATGCAGGCAGAAGGTACAGGAATGGACACATGTTTGGTACAGCCTTGCTACTGATTGGACAGGGGACAGGGAATCCATGACAGAGATGGATAGTACCCTTGGAAGGTAGAGAGGGTTTGTACAGGTGTGTCGACTGTATGGTATGCTGTGCTGTGATGCGAGTTCTCTTTTGAGAGACAGTTTGGGAGTCTGTGTTGTGATACAGGAGCACTGGATGTGTCAGGGTGTGATGCTGTTTATAGTGTGAGAGGCTATGGATGGTTGTGGCAGCCTTGATCATGGGAGAAAGCTTCTGAATGCAGACTCAATGTGAAGAGTCTTTCGATATGAACAATGGCCGGACTTGTTTGTGGATGCCGTGTGGAAAAGAAGCCAGATGCAGGTTCTTTGCAGGCTTCAGGAGTTCTACTGGGACGGCTGAATTACCAGCCTTATATTGTAATCAAAGCTCTTAAAATCAATTAAAGAAATACCGCAAGGGGCGCCACTGCGATTTGGGGCCAATCGGTGTCCGTGTACTATTTGCAGGAGCACTCTAGCTCCCCCTGTTTGTTTTCCTTTTCTAGGTCTTCAATGGTGTTGAAGTGTTTTATGTGCGAGTGTTTGTTTCACCGCCCTTTGCTTTTCTGAAGGCCGGTTTACAAGGTTCCGTTGCCGGGACACATCGTCGACTTTCTCAAGGAGGCGAGTCCGTGGTTGCTTTGGTCGGGACAATCGCCAACTTTCCTAAGGGGGCGAGCTCGTGGTTGTCTCATGAGAGTCACATCAAAAGCTTCAACATGAGGAAAGTGAAAAGGAAGTGCAGGACACAGTACACGATTTTGTGTCTTTGCCTATATGAGGTAAAGAGCAAGAGCTGAAGATGAAGCTTAGGAGAAAAGACACCAAGGACAAGAAGTAGTCGGCCAGGAACAAGAAGCAGTTGAAGTGTTATGGTGCAGGAGATGCGTTGAAGGCTATGGCTTTCGACAGTTTGTCACCGGTGGTATCTTCATCGAGGCTTCATGGGTTCGGAAGACAATTTCCTTCTATGTTTAGCCGTGGTGATCTACTATGCTTCATTGAGGACTTGTGCTTATCACTTGGGTGGAGTGCAAGCAGGTTTTGGGTGCCTGAGGATGTATCAAATGAGGCTCAGATGGAAGTGGAGGAACTTGACGAGGTTCTTATTCCTGAGCATATACTGGCACATAAGGAAAGAAAGGTACAGGGTAAGGTTTCCCGTCGCTATCCTGTGAAGTTCAAGAGCTGTTCACACTGATGGATACGAAGTGGATGGAGGAGGTTCACTGATGGATGCGAAGTGGATGGAGGAGGGTGACTTATCAGATTCACCTCAGGAGTTGCAGCTTTATCTTGATGCCTATGAGTTGGAGTCGACTCTTGTTACGGCTCATTCAGGTTCAGCAGAGCATAGGTCTGGAGCATTGCCTGATGCTCAAGAGGGGGGTAGCACCTCCGCTCCCTTGTTACAGACAGGCTCATTTGTTATCTATTGGTGATATCTTTGTATTCACCCGAAGGTACTGAGGCTGACAGTACATCTGCTTATGGGACTTCTATGATATTGTGTACTAGTCACTGATGATGGTGGTTGAGTATGGTTCACAGTCTCGCGCACCTGGAACTCTAACTGCAACTATGGATAACTCTATGGAGGACATAAGTCTTGCGAGCAGTCCTAGAGTTGGTTTGGTTCATGGAAATATGGATCGAACTCTGTTTGTGCATGTATGCATTCACTTTGTGAGGTAGAGGTATTTTTGTATTCTGGTGCCATTGGATCCTGGTACCATTGAGAATACATTGGGAAATACTCTGCATTGTGTTGAGTGCTGCATGTATGTTGGTATGATACATCAAGTGCTTTATTATGTTCATGGGTGTGACTCCTGCGGGATGACCATGAAACATATGTGGGGAAAGTACTTACTGGATGTAGTGTTTGGATGCATTGAGTGCTTTCATATGCTCATGTTGTACCATCAGTCGTGGGTCCTGCGGGATGCCCATGGGCGTAAGGCTTGCGAGCAGCCCTTAGACTGTTACTTTGCAGTAGGTAGAGCATCTTGAGGAGCATATTGTTTGCGAATGCATATGTGTGTCATGCATATGTGTGCCATATGTAGAATGATGCATGGTTTTGTTTTTGGCTAACACAGTTAACGTGTTTCCATTTGGTTTTAGACTTTTGCTGTAGGTTCTGAAGGAACAAGCAAGAGGACAGTGTGGCTTATTGTGCAGGATGATTGTTTTATCACCCAGATGCATTGGAAGGCCATTGTTTTTGCCATACGGGGTGTCTTTGCTCATAAGATGCTTTACTGTGCCATTGAGTGCAATCGAGGACGCTTGCCATTTTTCAAGAGGGGGGTATGTCACAACCCTGTGTTTTTCTCTGGACAAGATGCAGATGTGCACGGGGACATGGTGGACAGTGTGAATGGCATCAGGTTGGAGTCAAAAAGGGAGCCCATGTGTGGACAACCCCATGTGTGAAAGGGGGCAAAGAAATTTTAACTTAAAAGGTTTTAAAAACCTTTAAAGTCATTTTTAATGCCTTTTATGAAGAAAACGTGGCCCATAAGCTATTTTGGGGCCACGTGTGCTTTTTAGGAAAAAGGAGGGGCTGCCAGGAGGGGAGGCGCCTAACTCTTGTTGGGTGGTGTGCTTCTTCGCTGAGGAAGGCTGGCGGGCAGCGCATGAGAGAGAGGAGCTTTTCTGGAAACAGGGCGCATACAGGCTGCTGGCGTGGAGAGCTTTTCTGAAAACTGAAAACAGGCAGGCTGCAGGGCTGCGCTTCAGCTTTCTCTTGTTTTTTGGAGAGAGTTGCAAGCAGGCAAAGCTGTTGTGTATGCAGGCGCAGCTGAATTCAGGCTCTGAACTGACTCTTGAAGAGGGAAGCTACTGGCTGGTGTGTTGCACAAAAGGACAGAAACACAGATCCTTTTTCTTCTCTCTTTGGCTTTTTGGGGGATAAGCTGGCTGCTGTGCTGCAGAGTACACAGGCGCCTGCAGGTTCTTTCTTTTCTTCCTCTCTCCTTTGCTTTTGGCAAGAAGATGGTTGTCAGTTGGGAAGTGTGAGTTGTGAGAAGGGAACACAAGGCTGGACAGCAGGTTCTCTCACAAGTATTCTCCCTCTTCCGGCTGCAAGACAAGAGGACAAGACAATTCGGGGCTTTTCCTCGAGTCTTTTCTTCCTTGTGGAAAGCGACATAAAGACTGTAAGTCTCTCTTTCTTTGTGAGCAAGTGGGACTGCAGGTGATGTCTTTCGGAGTCTCTCTTTTCACTGGCTCAAGACTGTTCTAGAGTGGTTCTCTCTAGCCCTTTGTGAGAGGAAGGGTTTGGCAGTTCAGAGGGTGGAAACAGGACAATTTATGGGCTGTTTTTGTTTGACTGCAAATTCAGCAATGTGCTTGGGTTTTTGGCTGCAAGTACAGGTCACTTGAATATGTTTCTTGGCATGGGAGTGATGCAAGCTCGCATGGCTGCGTGCTCATGGAGCAGACTGTTTTCTTCCTGCTAGAAAGGAACAGTGGGACCTACAGTTATGGGCATCTCGATGTTGCCAGATGTTTCATGAGGGAACAGGTAACTAGATGTATGGAAACAGGACAGAAGTTTCAAAGGGAAACAGGCCTAAGGGTTTCATGTGGAAACAGGTCGTAGGTTTTCTCGAAGAAACATGTTTTTGGGTTTCTCCAGGAGATAGGTCACATGCAGGCAGAAGGTACAGGAATGGACACATGTTTGGTACAGCCTTGCTACTGATTGGACAGGGGACAGGGAATCCATGACAGAGATGGATAGTACCCTTGGAAGGTAGAGAGGGTTTGTACAGGTGTGTCGACTGTATGGTATGCTGTGCTGTGATGCGAGTTCTCTTTTGAGAGACAGTTTGGGAGTCTGTGTTGTGATACAGGAGCACTGGATGTGTCAGGGTGTGATGCTGTTCATAGTGTGAGAGGCTATGGATGGTTGTGGCAGCCTTGATCATGGGAGAAAGCTTCTGAATGCAGACTCAATGTGAAGAGTCTTTCGATATGAACAATGGCTGGACTTGTTTGTGGATGCCGTGTGGAAAAGAAGCCAGATGCAAGTTCTTTGCAGGCTTCAGGAGTTCTACTGGGACGGCTGAATTACCAGCCTTATATTGTAATCAAAGCTCTTAAAATCAATTAAAGAAATACCGCAAGGGGCGCCACTGCGATTTGGGGCCAATCGGTGTCCGTGTACTATTTGCAGGAGCACTCTAGCTCCCCCTGTTTGTTTTCCTTTTCTAGGTCTTCAATGGTGTTGAAGTGTTTTATGTGCGAGTGTTTGTTTCACCGCCCTTTGCTTTTCTGAAGGCCGGTTTACACAAAGGGACTCCGAGAATAGAATGGGATGATGACAGTGATCCAGGAAGCAGATTGGAATCCTGTAGGCTGTCATCATGATTAGCAGAGGGGGATGTCATGTGCACACATGTACATGCTAATCTCAAGGCTAATCCTAGAGGCAACATGATAAAGACTCACTAGAACCAGATAGTTTGGAGCATTGAAGTGCAAGTTTAGGCAAGGGATGGACTGGAGTGGACACAGGGACCTACCGGCTGCATGGAAAACAAGATATGGCTGTGTCGGCTGCATCAAACAGGTCGGGATCTGCATTATTGATGTTTGTGTCTAGGCGGCTGGCCGACCAACAGTTGGCCAGAGCTCTAGTTGTCCAAGGCCTACAAAAGGCATGTTTGCTCATTGTTTTGTTCATTCAACTCCTTTGAGTTGGGTCACAGAGTTTAGGTGTTTTACCTTTTCATGGAAGGCAACCTATGGCTGCAAGATAGATGTACCTTTTTGTACCATATAAAATACTGAATTTCCAGCTCTCTCTCTCTCTCTACTCTCCCTTCTGTCTGCGTTTTTGCATCAACATGTTCTAGATGGTGTTTAGGGCTGAAAGAAGCCTCTCAAAGCTTCCGCATGTAACATCATGAATCATGTGAGTAGTGCACCCGTTGTTAACCACCCAATCCGTAAGATGTGAGGTGGCAGGAAGAGGTGAGTCCGCGGGAAACTCCTCAATGCCGATGAAGACAGTCTCCTTGGTGGAAGAGAATCTCTGGAATTGACTGGTAGATGGAGAGGTTTAATTGGTGGGCTTCTTTGCAAAATCACCTTCTCTTCTTCTTGCGACAATCAGGCTGAATGTGACCTTTGTGACCACATAACAGCACGTAAGATCCTTATGAGCAAGATTGTTCGCAGGTTTAGAGTCAACTTTACTGTTGGTCAAACCCTTGGACTACCATTTGCCTTTGCCCTTAACCTAAAGAAGGGTCTCAAAAGCACCCTTGCTTGTTTTCTTCCTCATAGCTCTATTATGAAGCATGCCAACAGTATGCAAATCGAGAGTAGCAGGAAGAAGTGAAATAGTATCACAAAAAGATGAGCAAGTTTCTGGTAATTTGGCGAGAAGCCGATAAACAAAGTCTTCGTCAGTAGCCTTGCTCCCCAAAGAGATCAACTACTTTTGGATGGTAACAAACTCCATGATGGAATCCATGATGTTGGCAGCATCGAAGATCTTCAGGTTGGCAAAGCTTATTCAAACTTCTGAGTAGAGTTCTTTCTATGATATCTCCTTTGAATGGCATCCCACAATTCTTCTGCGGTCTCATCATCATTGTCATCAAATTGACGAGCAACAGATGGTCTAATGTTGAAGATGATGAACGCATGTGCCCAAGAATCCTTATCAAGCCAAGGATCAATCTAAACCGCAGTTGGCTCGGCGTCAGCCCCAAGTAACAATACTCCATAGCCGATGATACCGAAGTAAAGTCTTCATCTGCAAAGACCAATCAAGGTAGTTGGTCCCATCTAGGATGGATTCCTTGCGGAGTTGGGGAATAGATGAAGAGATGCCAATCGGTGTAGAAGCCATGGAATCCTCCTCTTGAATCTACAAGGCTGCAAGTAGGTACCGGGGGGGCTGCCCACTCCTCCCTAGACGCTAGGTGAAAGATGTAGAACTGTACTCTTCCAGAGATCAATGCACACGGGTGAAGATAGGAGCCAACTCGATGCGCGATGGAGGGAGGGAGGGACACACTAATGGAGCAAGTGCGACACACTAATGGAGCAAGTGCACTGTGCTCCCATTAGTTCGAGGTAGGGACAAAATACAAAAATCAGGGAATCATAAGAAAAAAAAATTGTGTTTTGCCTCCTCAGCAGGGAGGGAGGGATGGGAAAAAAAAAACGCCAAGTGATAGTCTTCCTGTAGAGTGTAGAAGCAAGGGCCTAAGAACCTCGGTGCTCTCATACCATGAGAGAATGGTTGAAGGCAGCAAAAGCGGATGCAAAGGAGAGACTTGCTGCAGCCAACAATGACCCAACACTTCAGCGAAATGATGAATTAATTAAATGGCAAAAAGCCTATTCTTATATAGGCACAATTAGCCAAGTCAACCAGTAGAAGAAACCCACGATTGGTGAAAAATACCTACGACTGGGGGAAAGTGCCTAAAACTGTGGAAAATTTTACCCACAACTAAGTAAAATACATCAAATAAATATGCTTCATAAATGGTGCAACAAATGGGATAAATGTTGGAAATGAACACAGTCCAACATTATGAAACTATTGTATATGTTTGTTTGGTCCTTGGCACACGAACATAGTCTTGTTTGTCACCTTGTAAGATAACCAAGGGGGAGATCTTTGATTGGTGCTAATCACACTCCACAATGATGATTTTGATCACCGATACAATGTTGATGACAACCCTACGCCCCATCTAACCACTCATACAAAGTTGATGACGATCCTGCCCCATCTAAGCTCTCTCCACTTTTGCTCATCCTCCAAACTCCACCGATACATTCTGTTAAATTTTGATTGTTGATTTAATAAAGATTTGTGTCTTATGGGGCTTTGTTACTTGCCATGTGAAGTACACAGAAACAAGTCTCAGCATGCCGAGCTTCTCTCGCATGCCATCTTGTAGGCAATCGGGATAGCCTGCTCTTAATTCTTTTCTTTTTATAAGTGGAAATTGGCGGTATATATCTTATAATCATTGAGAAATCATATAGTATAGATTACTTCATAATGCATTAACAATTAAAAGCTAAGCACAAAATTGCTCAAATTTGTAGAAATTCATGGCAATATGTGAGAGTAGAAAGTATACAAAAATCAACAAGGCTTCAAAAAAAATAAGAGAATTAGATCAGGGTACCTGGAGTTTCCTGGACAGAAGGTGACCAGGTTAAACGAGCCGGCGAAGCGCTCAATGTGTTCCATGAAAGCAGATTGTGAGAAGGCAGGTGGCAGGTGCCGCACGACGACCTTGGTGCGGTAAGAGGGGTCTCTCATGGCGCCCAGAGGTGCTGCTGCTACTGTTGTGGTGGGATGGGCTTCGGAAACCCTAAACTTGAATTTGGACCCTCTTCTTGCTTCTACTTGTGCAGATGGCGATGGCGATGATGATGATGATGATGGTGGTGGTGGTGGTGGTGCTAGGGTAAAAAACCCATCTTTGTGCTGAAGGAACTGCGGATGGAGAGGAAGGGTAGGAGGAGGGTCTGCTTGATTGATGATGCCATGATGCTTGAGGAGGGTTTTAGGGCTAGGGTAAAATGGATCATACTGATGGTGGTGGTGATGGTCCTTCCTTCTGATGAGGTGCGCGCGTTCATTGATCATGTTGGAGAGTCAGGGTAGATCATTTTCCGGCATGAAAATACTCCCCTCTTTGTGCTACTGTTTCTCACTTTCCTTCTTCTTCTGTACACACAGAGCAGTCGAAATTGATAAAAGCGCATTAAAAAATCGATTTGTCCCAACCTTAGCTTTTGGTTGTGTCGATCTTAAACTTCAGGTCCCCTTTACACCCACGTCATGCTTTTTATTCGTCCTAGAAAAACCTATATGAATATTATATGCGACCAAAATCTTTTTCTGTATTTAATTAAATAAAAATACAGACCAATTCTAAGGTTTTTTTAGTCAACGAGTTTGCACCATCCTTTGTAAGAGATCTGAGCTGGTCACTGAATTCTCGCAGGATCGCGTAGGTGGCACCTCCACTGCTGCCATACCCTTAAGTATATATTGACGAAAATTGTGTTATCCAATTAATTAATGGTTGCAACTAAGGTTATCACCCTCCCTATGCGCACGTGCCCGTGTCTCTCTCATAGCCTCCTCGTGCCTACGTCAGTGTCTGTCTCCCCCCTCCTCCCCGACTCTCTCCGTGTACGTGCATCCCTCTCTCAGCCTCCATGTGCGCCCATCCCTCCCTCTCAGCCTCCCTGTGCACCCATCCCCCTCTCTCTCTCTCTTCCCCCTCCTCCCTCTCTCTCTGTGCACCCCTTCCTGTGCACAGGTCACCCTCTCTCAGCCTCATGTCCATCTTTCTCCTTGCGTGCATCCCTCCCCTGTCTCTCCCTCCCTACAGTGCAACAAGGAAGATTAGAAGGCCTTGGCCGCAATTCTCTAGCCCTAAAAATTTGGGGCTTTTGGACAAAATTAACTAACTAAAGCCTCATACTACACATTGAAAGTATTATGGGTTCTCCGTCGCTCGTCGTCGTCGTCGGCTAACACAAGCCACCTAAGAGGGTAAAGAAAATGGAGAGAAGGAAGCAAAAAAGTGAGGAAGAGGCAAGGGTGGTTGAACAAGATAGTCATAATAGCAAGGCGGAGCTATACAATGGTGAAAAGATCACAAAAAATAATCGTAATAGGCTCAAACTTAAAAGAAGCTAAGTTGACCTTGAAAGACATTGCAATGGTTACTTGAAGAGGTTGTGGGGAACCAAAGGAAAGAAAATAGAGGAATGTTGGGACAAGTGAGAAGATATTGTGGGTGGCAGCCTACAGCAAAGATGAGAACAAGTGGGAAGCATTATAGAGAAGGTAGCAAGACAACCGAGCATGGTGGATTTATCACAAGGCAATAGTCGACGGAGCTCAAGGGAGGGTTAGCGCATAAAATCCAAGGTGACAGAGCTGGAGGGATGGTTAGCTCATAAATACAAGGTGATAAGGAGGGTTCACAATATCCAAGGCTTCACCTCTTCCTCCTTCCTCCCCGTAGTTTCATGAGATTGCCACTGACCACTACAAAACTTTGCTTGCTCTAATGACCCTTACTATGACCACACCTGTGTGCCAACCACTAGTTTATGGCACTCTCTACTTAGTAAATTTTGTAATATTGGTTCCAACCCTAGATAGACATTGTTTGCAATTTGCGGACAATGAGCATCGGCCTCTCTTTTCCTAGTAGGCATGTCTTTCTAAGGGTAACTTGTCTCGAGAATCCATATATCCATGACAAGACTCTCCTTCTAAAGATAACAATATCAACCTCTCTTTTCCTAGTAGGCATATCTTTCTAAGGGTAACTTGTCTTAAGAACCATATATCTAGGATAAGACTCTCCTTCTAAAGACAACAAGTCACGAGAATCATTCAAGAGTGGAATCCATAGCATTACATTGTTTACAACTTATGGACAACACTTATGGACAATGAGCATCAGCCTCTCTTTTCCTAGTAGGCATATTTTTATAAGGGTAACCTGTCTTGAGAATCCATATATCTAGGTCATGACTCTCCTTCTAAAGACAACAAGTCAAGAGAAGCATTCAAGAGAGGGCTTCATAGCATTAGCTACTACCAAAGAAAAAACGCCCTAGGTATGAATAGCAAACAGGTACAATTCATGGTGGCAAATGATATAATGCACTTTTTTTAGAATGTTGGAAATCTAGGCACAAAGTAAAAGTTATTTTTAACCTTGTTAAAATGCTTGAAGCCTATTAATAAAAGGCCATCTGGAAATACCATTTAGGTAGGCAAAAAACCCCGGGAAAATCCCACAACCTCCAATGCTTGATTCATAATAGTACAACAAGAGGGGCTCCCTACTTGGACTTTGCCGTTTACAAATGATTTTAATCTTATGTCTAAGTGACCATGTTATTGTTGATGGAAATGCTACATATGTAGAAGAATATGTTAAGAGAGCTATGTAATAGCATTGTAGGAGGGGGCCTCTACAACATCCATTGATTGAGATCCGAGGAGGCCAATAAGGAGCTAAAGCTTTGAATGGAATTGATGTTCGTATGAGGGACTATTGGAGGTAGAAGTTGTTAATAATAGCATGGCATGAAGGCTTAATGTGGATGCACTTGAGAATTTTATCAAAATGAAGTAGGCTAATAAGTTGGTGTATGCTACTCAGGTTGAGCAGTAGGGATAGGAGGGAACACTAATCCGCACCATTGAAACTACATAGCATGGTGTCGTCAAGCTGTTGTTTTTGCTCAATAGTCAACACTTAGCTTATTCACTTTACTATTGAGTGAGGCCTCTTCTTTTAGGCTTTGAATGTGTTGGATGTAAGAGTTGGGTGCACTTCAAAGGTTGTAGAGAATATTGTACTTTTGGTGAAAAAACTTGGAGAATTAATATATGCATTTTTCTTTTTATTTTTATGCTTATATGACAAATTTCTAATTAGTTAGCTACTTAGTTTAAATGTTCATATTGTCGATAGAGGTTTGCATTGGGCATTGTGGAAACTATATCAGCACATGTTTCGAGATTCTTTAGCTTCTCTCTGTGCTTGAGAGAGAGAGAGAGAGAGCACTTGTCAATGTGTGATGTAGATTCTTCTTCTATCTACACTTTGGGTGTCTAGCAGGACACCATTTGCCACTGGGTATTTGTAATTTGCTTAATTATGTAGATTAGGTACTGAACCTATAAGCACCATCATCAAAAGTGGGTAGATTCAAACCCAGATCCTTGTCTTTGCAAGGTATGGGCACTACCATTGGGCCCAAGAGGCATTACTCCTCTTTTTAGAGCTTCTCCAATTTAAACCCCCTTTTAGGAGATCTTGGTATACAAAAAAATCCTATAGACATTTTATTCACTCCTAGAGAAAAGAGCGGTGGTGTTGTTGGCATGATGACATACTTGTTATGTTGATGTTACTCGCATTGATGATGGTTTCCCCTTGTGACACATGGAGGACCTATTTACTAAGAAGATAGATATTAACATAAACACAAATGCATACACATCAATAAAACCCATTGCTCAAAATATTCAACATGAACTAAAGAAGGAGATAATAAAAATAAAAATAGTTCAACACACAAGAATGGGTACAATCTTCCCTCCAATGTGTGTGGCCTTCTCCCATGTATCGGTATTTATTTATTATTAAAGCCAAAATACTTTAGGCCAAGACCGTACATTTATTTTAATAAAGGAGTGGCTTGCATGAATTCCACTTTTGCATGCGTAAATTTAAGGCTTGCTTTATCTTTTACAAGTTCAAGCACGACTCTTGCTTTTCCAAAAAGAAAAGATAACTATAACTTATTTTAGGTTTGGAATTTAGCCTTTGAATGTACAAGGGTATTATTCAAAAATTAAACTCTACACTAGACTAAGGGAGGACTAAGATAAACTAAATATTCTCCAATGTGCACATTTGCACTAAGGTAAACTAATTATTCTCCAATGTGCACATTTGCACTATGGTAAACTAATTATTCTCCAATGTGCACATGTCTCACATTTTCTTATTATATAACGCCTTAAACTTTATTTCATGTGCACGTATGCCTTAAACTTTATTTCACGTGCACGTATGCCTTAAACTTTATTTCACATGCACGTATGCCTTGAATTTTATTTCACGTGCATGTATGCCTTCAATCATATTACTCTTCACCTATCTCATAAACACAAATTAGTTTTCCAATTAATTGATAAATGTAATTAATCCTAACAAATACATTAATAGGCACAAAACTAAACACCAATTACTACAAATATTATTTTTCCAATATATTGATAAATGAAATTAATCCTAACAAATACATTAATAGGCACAAAAACTAAACACCAATTACTAGTGACATAAGTCTCCAAGGTATCACCCTCTTATATAAACCAATCTAGCAATTTGTCAAAGCCCGAAGCATACACAATTGTGGTTACTGAAAGTATTTAATATTCAAATATGGAATCACCCATGATATTAATATAATTTAGCATGGTGTTGCGAGTTTGCTTGTAAGAGTCAAGAATCTAAAGATAAGCACACAAAAAAAAAGTTTAGGTATCCACTTAGCATCTTCTTTTGGATGATTTTTTAAAGTCGACGAATACTTGACATAGATATTGCCAATGCGGGTGGAATTAATTTGGTTCGTAACTAAATGCTTTAGGTTCAAGAACTTCTTTTTCTTCTCCTTCGATAAGAGGTGGTTCTCCATAAGCATGATGGGAAGGCATTGAACCCCATTAAAAGGTTTTAAAAAATGGACATGAAAAGAGTTATGCATATTCTAGTGGGAAGGTAATTCCAACCTATTGGCAACATCATTAATTTTCTAGATTACCTCAAAGGGCCAATAAAATCTAAGTGCCAATTTAACCACGTGGTATTTTTCAACACGTTTTATTCTACGCTTCTCAATGCGAAGAAGTACATACTTTGCCTATTTAAGAGGCTCAAAATTAATGAACATGGTATGTGGGATTTCTCTAATTCATACTCAAGTTTCATTAGTGTGGTAGTCCTACTTAATCATCATCATTAGTGTTAATCATCTTTGATAATAATGTCCTCTTTAAGCTTTGATTCACCCTAATCTCTATGAGCTCCTGTGACCTACCACAACATCCACCACAAATTCCCTATCTCAAATCACGTGTAAGAGTTGAAGAAACCAAACAAATAAGTATCGAAGAAGTAGTGTGTTGGAGCTTCTACATCATGGGCCCACCTTGCCCATGCATCAATTAGGTTTATGAGCTCATTAGTTAATTAATTAGGATTAGTAGATAATTAGCAAAAAATCAAATTTTTAGTGAGTTTTCACTTCTCCCCTTCACCCCCAGCCAGTGGAGGACTCCATTCAGCTTGCACACATAACATTAGGTCTTGCCCTTCTAACACAAGCTAGCCAACACCATTGGCTTCAAGCCCATCCAAAGGGAGCAGCAAACCACCCAGACGGATGCAGCCGATTTTCGCAAATTACTGGGCGCCATTTTTCTGAAGCAGTTTGAAGATTTCTCCTTGTGCAAGTCAAATCCTTCTAATTCCTCTTAGCCCAAGGTGTAATCAAGCATGCTCTACAAGCTGGTGAAGACAGAATTCAATTTCATCAAGTCTACATTGAGATCAAAGCTCTTCATCAAACCTGCAGGTGACTTTGGTAAAACAGAGATTAAGCTTTCATTATTTGGTCAAATCTTGTGTTTCTTGGCTTAATCCTCTACTAGACTCATTGCTATTGATGCCTTTGAAAGCATTTGAGCTCATTTGAAGTGGAAGGCACCAGATCTGGACTCCCCGCATACTCTGTTTTTTGCACACAAAACAGAGCATTAATTTGCTAATAAGTGATTAATCAGTGCTAATCACTGTATTTTGGTGCAATTGAGGATTCAAATTAACCATTAGGTATCTGATACAGATCCCTAAAGCTTCAGATTGTAAATCGGAGTTGGTTTGATACTCCAACCATCCCGTACAAATTGGTTACCCTTAATTTAATGCAATTTCTGGTGATTTTATGCTGATAAAATTATTGTAATCATCTATTAAACACCAGATTGAGTTGTAAAAGGGTAGACACTGCCCTTGAATCTTGAAATTGGATCAAGAGGTAAGACCCCCTTCACATCACCATGAGTTCAGCACAGGAAATAGCCAAATTTAATGGGGAACAGTTTTATACATGGCAGACAAAAACCATGTATTTGCTGATGAGGAAAAATCTATGGGGATTAGTTGAAGGGAGAGATGAATGCCCAGAGAGAGGAGAAAATGAGTGGAAGAGTAGGAATGAAAAAGCATTAGGACTTATTGCACTCAGTTTAAATGATGAAATCATTCATCACATCACAGGGATACAGTGGGCAAAAGATGCAATGCAATTCTACAAATTGGACACGAAGGAAAGTGAACCTTTAATCACGCACTTGAACAAATATAAAAGCATTAAGCAACAGCTGGCAGCTACCTATTGGCAAAAAGGTAGAAGATGATGAAGCATTAGCTGTACTTCTGAAGAGTGTGGACAAAGGAGATTATGAAAACATTGTAGCAACACTAAAGAATGTACCTGAATTGAAGATACACGAGATAGAAGCAGCTCTACTAGAGCAAGAGAGCAGAGGCAAAGAGAAGAAAGGGCTCGACTCAACAGCAGGAGAGGAAAAAGCATTCTTCACCCGAGGAGGATTCTCTTGAGGACGAGGACGAGGAAGAGGCAGAGTAGGAGGGAGGACCTTCACTTGCCACAAATGTGGAAAGCCAGGACACATGGCGAGAGACTGCTACAGCAAACCCAATGAAGAAGGAACGACATCGGCAAACTTCATGGAGGCTCCAAGGGAAGTGGAGTTGGATCATCTTTTCTGAGAGAGAGAGAGAGAGAGAGAGAGACCCCACAACCCAATGTAACCTGCCCCAATAAAGTAAAACCACCTCTGAGCCACCGATGATGTAGGCCACGTGGTAAATGTATGTGTGAGCACTTTAGTCAAGGTCGCGGGCACTTATAGTAGCCTTGGACACATAGAGAGAGAGAGTGTCAAGGACTATGGAGTTTAGGGACTTGAGGCACTGGTCGCGGACTATCAAGTAAGAGGGAAACTTGATACAGGGTCCAGGTGTGCTAGGATTATTCACTTGAGGGGAGGTGTTGAAATATACAAGTGAATAGGGTGTGTGTGGGAACAAGCTCTTGGATAGAGGCTGTAAAAGAGGAGATGTAATTGTGAAAGAACCTGTGAAAAGGTTAGAAGAATCTACTGGGAGAGAATAATGGGTAGCATGAGAGAATTTAGGAGTGTGGAGATATTCTGGGAGATATTCAGGGAAAAGAGAAGAGGTGGAGAGAATCAGGCAAAAGGTGGAGATATTCTGGGAGTGAATCATGGAGAAATCAATGGGATTAGATGCTTGATGTAAACTCTATAAATTGAGGCATAGCCCTAATGAGAATTTGCTGGTTTTTGAGTATCCATGCCTATCTTAATCTATTTGCTAATTATTCACTAATTACGTCTTAATCATTTGTTAATCACTTTGTTAATGCTGTTGATTCTAGTGTTTGATCCACCATAACTCATCATTATGCTCAAATTTCAACAGTTAGGGGGGATGGAGGGAGAGAGAATGTGTGTGTGTGTGTGTGTGTGTGTGTGTTCTTCCCCCCCCCTCTCTCTCTCTCTCTCTCTCTCCTTGTTTAAAAAAAAAAACCTCAAAGTAGTAACTGTTAGTTTCTGTGCTTGAGGAGCTATAAGGCCTTTGTCACTATGGTACTGCCTTATAAAAGGCTTCATTGTGGGAGACACCTCATTGCACCTCTTTGTGCTTTGGACTGTTATTCTTACTCTCTAACAACTAGTACATAGGCTTATTGGTAGAGAGCCTAAAGGAGCAAATATTCTTGATCAATTAAAGGTTTTCAAGCTAGAAGGTATGATTTCCCTCTCTCTTAAAAACTGTGCACAAAGTCCACTGTGATGCTACATGGTGACCTATTGTGTAGTCATATAGTGTTACTACCCTCCTAAAGAGTAACATATAGTCATATAATGCCTAAAACTAGGAGGTCCTAGGTTTAAAACCCCACAAGGTGCTTCCTTGAAGGCATCACCTACTATGGGTGATGAAAATCAATAACTACAGGAGGATCCTAGCATAACGCTAGTCCAGAAGTACAACAAATTAATCACTTTCTAAAAAGGAAGATAAAGGACCACTCAAGTTCACCATCTCCCTACTAATCTGGGACATTATTTTAATGATATATATATATATATATATATATATATATATATATATATATATATATATATATATATATATATATATATATATAAGTACAGTAAAATAATCACCTTTTGTTAAGGAAGGTAAAGGGCCATCCAAACTCGCCACTAATATGGGATATTATTCTAATGATATATATATATATAAGTAGAGTAAAATACTTTTATTAAGGAAGGTAAAGGGCCACCTAAACTCAACACTAATGTGGGATAATAAAGTCAATGGTATAGAGGTACTATCAAACTAACGAGGGAGAGCACATACACGTAGCACTACTGTACACAAGTATTGTCTAATTTGGGAGGAACCTTGTTAATTTATTTAAGTTTTGCAATGCCCCACAGGAGGTGTTAAATCATGTCAACCTCATCCAGTCACCACCACGGATGGATGTGAGATGATGCGCGACAAACAAGAGCCCTTCAATTGTGGTAGCTATGAGAGGATCGTGTTAATTAGGGTTTGTACTTATAGAATTTTGTACGCATGCCCTTGCCAAAAAGACATGTTGGGGTAATGGTAGAGAAATGTTTGGAAAAAGATATTCCTCTATCCTGTCCATTTCCACATGCTGATTTGAACAAGCTTGAAGATGTTTTGAAATCGTTTAGAATTTTTATGGTCAAGTTTGGTAAGTTATTCCACAATTTTATACATATTTTACCTCATTCCCCAATTAGGTTTGTGAAATGTGTTTACATGGAACATGTTGAAGACAAAGAGAGTACAATATTTCCTACTCCTAAAGGGAAGAGCTCTTTCATACAATTTTATACATGGTTTACCTCATTCCCCAATTAGGTTTGTAAAATGTGTTTACATGGAAAAACGTTGAAGGCAAAGGGAGATATAATATTACCTACTCCTTAAGGGAAGGGCTCTTCCATATCAAAGAAGTCTTCGATTCCCCCAACCCCAGGGAACAAAATAAAAGTTATCCTTTAAAGAGAAAGTCATGAAGATTATACGAGGTAGAGATCAAACACGAAAGAATGGGAAAGCAAAAAATCAAACAAAAGACGACGAAGAAAGTTAAAGAGGACTCCACACATAAGGCTACTGTGATGAAGAAGAGGATGAAACTGACAAACAAGACATATTCATGATAAATTATGGTAGTGAATTCCACATGGATGTGGTACAAGAGGTCTTAGATCGAGTGATGGTAAGCACTCTACTAATCATAATGTACACATGTAAAGAAACTCCTAAGATTGTTGAATAATCATATTGAGTTGTATTTGTAGGTGAGGAAGGGCAACTCCATTGCCTTTGATTCTACTATGTGACCTTGCATCCAATCCTCCAAAGGGTCAATGAACGATACAAGAAGCTTTGCATTGAGTTCTTTAACCATGGTTATGTACGAGACAAGGCCGCTTCATTCGCTCCTTAAGCATGCCTTCCTTAGAATCATGAGATCTTAATGGCATAGATAAGCTCTTGTAGGATGATATATGGATGCAAAAGAACAAGCGATTCAAGAAAACACACACAAATATAGATATAATCAAATTTTTTAGGGACTTCTCGGGGGGCAGAGAACCCTTATTGACTCACACATACATAAAGCATATAATTTTGCACGTCTTAAATGACTTCTAGAATTGGTGAAGTGTCGATGAAGATGTTGTTTACAACAGCGTCACCAAAGCGGTTAACGTTTGGGTAGTCATTTTAGGCCCGAGTGCCAGGGCAGAGGAAAGAGTGGCTATCATCAGATTTGGATCCAGCCACATAGGATATTCACAAGACAGCCTTCCGTAGGTACCACTAATGCTAGTTGTTCTAGGAAGCACTAGACGCGGTGCTAGTAGTGCTAGTTCTGCTCTAGTAACACACTTAAAAAAGCATTACTAAGACCACTAGTAAGCACTAAAAACAATGCTAGTAAGAAGTACTAGCACTACAGTAGTAGTGAGAAATACTAGCACTATTAGTAGCCTACTAGCAATGCTAGTAGTAGTAGTAGTGAGCAATACTAGCACTACTAGTAGCCTACTAGCACAACTAGTTCGAGCCTAGATCAAGCAAGGTATGCCTCTGAAATACATAATTATATTATTGGTTACATTGCAATCTTAAAGGATATCACCCATGCATTGCACACATGTATTGAGGCCTCTCTCCTTAAAGTGTTTGTGGAGAACAAAGGGGGGTCACTACTATCAATGGTAGCAAGGCTAAGCAAGTATAATTTGATTCCACCATCATTGCCTTGACTATTCCAAATGCATTCTAGTGTTGTTAACCTCCATTAACCTTTGCCTTATTTGTGTGAATCATCAACAAACATGGATACATAGCATCTCATGTCATAGACAAGGTTTAAATGGTGAACAACCTTTTACGAGGTTGATCGTAGGTGTCAAAAAGCAACGCACTGGCTAGTAAACAATGGGCTAGTCTAAAGAATGGCGAGGAGTTTTTTTAGGTGTGCACAATATATTTTTATAGAGTTTGTAAGAAATAGTTATACAATACATATTGTGGCCATTCAAAAGCTGTTATGTATTCTTGTTGCAACAACGAACTTATACAAATAAATTAGGATGAGAAACTAAAGGGCCTGACACAGGATAGATTTTATTCGATTGCATGATCATCTCTACCACCTAATGAAAAGAGTAACTTACTTTGTTTGCTCAAAGAAGAAGACGCTGGAGACAAGAAAAGCACACAATATTCCTAATAGTAAGGTAGCCTAGCCACAAGTGAGTCACCACAATAGGTTAAGTTTGGTTCTAATTCTTCTAAGCAATTACTATTAGCGAACATTAGATATGCAAGACTTCATAAAATTCCTCAAAAAGGAGGTACTATAGTGTTAGGCAATAGAGCATGGCAACACACTGATCAAGGTCCTGGAGAGCAAACTTGCAAATTGAGGCTACTTGCAATGTTTTCAATGGTGACTCTTAAGGTGAAACAAAAACAATTTGGAAGTTTCTTTGAGGATCTACTGATTTGTTACCATATTATAGTAGTGATGTGTGTGAACACACTTAGGACCGTCGGGGCACTTTTTCCCTCACTAGGAGGTTTTTTCCCCCGTGCATTGTATATACGCCCATTATCTTCTAGGGCTTGTTATCTTTCATTTTTGGCACTCATAATACACTACAGTGTTGTGCTCAAGCTTCCTCATCTTCTTGAAGTTGTGTGTGCATTCCTGCAACCCTAATTCCAACAATTGGTATCAGAGCAGGCTTCCTCCTCCCGGGCAGCATCACCGGCACCTGCCGCTTCATCTCCTCCGATTGCAACGAGGTTTCACGAGCGTCTGCAGGTTAGTATATGCCGTGGGAAAGCCCGTAGGGCTTGTTTGTTTCAGAATTTTGATCTGAAGTCATTTCGCCCTCCGTTTTTGCATTCCAAGTACTGCGCAGGCAAAATCGTCCTACTGTGCAGATTTTCTGTCAAGTTTAAAATCTGCAGGACAGGTGCCCATTCGTCTGTTTTGGGCTGTGCTACATAGCACAGGTCGATTTTATACAGGTTTACCTCTTACAGACAGCATTTACATCTAGTAGTACAGTCATTGGCCATGGCTGACAACAATGATGTATTCCGCATGTTGGCTGCTGAGGATAAGTTGGATGGCACCAACTATCCATTGTGGGCATATATGATGCGACATGTATTGGTAGCAAAGGGGTTATGGAACATTGTGCAGGGTATTGATGCACGTCCTATTGTGGCTGGGAATGCTGCAAACACATCAGAAACAGGTACTGTTGATGATGGTGCAGGCACAAGTGCTGTAGCAGCTGTTCGAGAACCACCACTTTCAGCAGAGCAGATTCGTTGGGATGGTAGAGATGCGCAGGCTCATGCCTTGATTGCGCTGTCTGTCAAACGTACCATTATCCCACATATTCGCTCCTGCAGGACTTCTAAGGATGCTTGGGATGTACTTGCCACATTGTATCAGGCAAGAAATGAGGCTCGTGTTGCTTATCTCCGAAAACAGTTGGAGAGTGAGCATATGAACGAAGGTGATTCTATGGATAGCTTTTTGACAAAGATCAAGGATTTCAAAGAGCAGCTCATTTCTGCAGATGAAATCCTGTCAGACAGTTCACTTGTGCAGACTGTTTTGAATGGTCTACCAGATTCTTATCAGGGTTTTGCTTCCACTCTTCGCTTGATGATGAAAGGCAATCCCAATGCCTTATCATTTGAGGAGTTAGTTTCTGTTTTGCTGCAAGAAGACCAGTCAAGGCAAAACAGGAATATTATGCATGTCGCAGATCAAGCTTTCGTTGCTAGTCAGAGAAGCGGGAAAGGTAAAGCTGGCTTTTCTTCTAGTAAGCAGAAATCTGCAAATGCTGCGCAACCAAAGAAGGAAGACAAAGATGAGAAGAAGGGTGATAAACAGAAGACATTTTGCAAGTACTGTAAGGGAAATGATCATGTCATCAAAGCGTGTCCTAAGCTGGCTGCGAAAGAGGCTAAGAAGAAAGAGGCTGGTATGGCTGTTGCAGATGCCTCTCCTTCTAACAATGAATCTGCTAATGTTGTGCTAGATACAGAATGGGCATTCAATGCGCAGTGCAGTTATGACCCATCTTTGCATGACACATGTATGTCTGCAGTAGATTCAGATGTATGGTACTTTGACAGTGGTGCCACTAAGCATATCACCTCGCAGCGCAGTTTATTCACTTTCCTTGAGTCTGCTCCCACAGGGAATACTGTCACTTGTGCCAATAACTCCTCTTATCCCGTTGAAGGAGTTGGACAGATTGTGCTGAATGTTGCAAATGGCAACACCTTTACACTTTTTGATGCATTGTATGTGCCAGGGATCAAAAAGAATCTGCTGTCAGTCTCCGCATTTGCCAAAACAGGTTTGGTTGTAAAATTTGTGGATGACAGATGTACTGTTCATGATCTCTCTTGTGGTGACATCATTGTAGCATCTGGTTCACTATGTCGAGGGCTGTATAAGCTCAATATGGATGGCAAATGTGTAGAGGATTCAGCATGTGCTATTATGGATACGCAGGCTATTTCAAATGCAAAACTGTGGCATGCACGTTTTGGTCATCTGAATTTTGCAAGTTTGCTGCGCCTGCAGAAATCTGAAATGGTGTCTTCTTTACCTAAGCTTGAGGCACCTGTCAAGCATGTTTGTGAGGGCTGCATATTGGGTAAAATGCAGCGTGCTTCCTTTCCCAAAGATGGATCAGTGAGAGCTGAACGCAGATTGCAGCTTGTTCACAGTGATGTTTGTGGTCCCATGCAAACTCCATCATTTGGAAACTACCTTTACTTCGTGACTTTCATTGATGATTTTACCAGGCATGCATGGGTATATCCTTTGAAGGCAAAGTCCGAAGTGTTTTTGTGCTTCAAACAGTTTTTGGTTATGGCTGAAAATGTGTCAGAAAGTAAGATGGGCACCCTCCGTTCAGATCGAGGGGGGGAGTATATGTCTTCAGAATTTAATGCATTTCTGGCTGAGCGTGGGATAAAACACCAATGTACAGTGCCGTATACACCACAGCAAAATGGTGTGGCTGAGAGAAAAAACAGGTCTCTCATGGAAATGGCAAGATGTATGGTTAAGAGTCAAAGTCTACCACATAGTTTTTGGCTTGAGGCTGTCATGTGTGCCACTTATGTACTAAACAGGTGTCCCACCAAAGCATTACAGGTTGTCACTCCATATGAGGCTTGGCATAGCCGCAAGCCATCTGTTGGCCATTTACGTGTTTTTGGTTGCCTGGCATATGCATTAGTGCCTGTGCAACATCGCAAAAAATTGGATGACAAAGCTGTCAAATGTATTTTTGTTGGATATAGTGCTGAGAGCAAAGGCTATCGTTTGTATCATCCACAGACAAAGCGCATTTTGGTTAGCCGTGATGTTGTATTTGTGGAAGATGCAGTTCAGCCCTTGGTTTCATGTACTAAGGAGACAGATATCAGCTCACGTGATGTCTATGATACATTGTTGCCTCTTTTCAGTGGTGCACAGTCAAGTGCAATACCTCATGAGGCAGTTTTTCAGCCTATGCAGGTTTTAAATGATGGCACAGATCAGCCTATATCTGATGCAGATGTGCATGATGCACTTGAGGATGAGAGACAAGAGATTGAGGGCTCTAGGAATATGCCTAGATGGCTGGTGCAGACTTTGCGTGACAGCAAGTTGGATGCCCCTTTGTCTAGTCGCACTCGTTCTGGCTCTCATGGTGCCTCTTATGCGTCAGATTGTTATGCATTGGCTGTTTCTAGTATGTGCGATGAAAGTGAGCCTGTTTCATTTGATGAGGCACAAAGTTCAGAAAATTGGATGGCTGCTATGCAAGCAGAATACGATGCTATTATGAAGAATCGTACATGGTCTTTATGTGACTTGCCCCCTGGCAAGAAGGCCATTGGCACTAAGTGGGTATACAAATTGAAGCGTAAGCCTGATGGCACAGTGGATCGCCATAAGGCTAGGCTTGTTGCAAAAGGTTATGCTCAAGAGAAGGGCATTGATTTTGATGAGACTTTTGCTCCCACATGTCGTATGACCACTGTTCGTAGCATCTGTGCATTAGCAGCTCATAATGGTTGGAATGTACATCAGCTGGACATAAAGACTGCGTTCTTAAATGGAGATTTGCATGAGGAGGTGTATGTATCGCAGCCTCGTGGTTTTGTTCAAAGAGGGCAGGAAAACAAAGTGTGCAGGTTAAAAAAGGCTTTATATGGTTTAAAGCAAGCTCCACGAGCTTGGTATGAAAAAATACATGCATATTTGACTGCACATGGGTTTCAGAATAGTCCAACAGAAAGCACTTTGTATGTTAAACGTGTGGATGGTGTACATCTAATCATTGCTCTCTATGTCGATGACATGCTGCTCACAGGACCAAATGAGAGTCATATTGCTGATTTTAAGGCTGATTTGAATGCCTCTTTTGAGATGTCAGATTTGGGGCATTTGCATCATTATTTGGGGATACAATTTAAGCAGTGTGATGGAGGTATTGCTTTGTGTCAGACAAAGTATATTGAAACATTGTTGCGGAGATTTGGCCTTGAAGACTGCAAGCCTATTGCTACTCCAATGGAGACAGGTTTGAAGTTGAGTCTTCATGATGCTGGAGATCACTTTGATGTCACACTCTATCAGACAGCTGTTGGTTGCCTCATTTATGTATGCATTACGAGGCCAGACATTCAGTTTGCAGTCTCACAGGTGAGCAGATTTATGCATAGCCCAGGCATTAAGCATTGGCAGGCAGTGAAGCGTATCTTTCGCTATTTGAGTGGTACTCGGCATCTTGGGTTGTTTTATCCCAAGGGGGGATCATTGCCGCCAGATTTACATGTTTTTTCAGATTCTGACTGGGCTGGTTGTTATGACACACGCGTGTCCACGAGTGGTTTTTGCTTCATGCTTGGAAGCTCATGCATATCATGGTTGAGCAAGAAGCAGCCTACTGTGGCCACTTCTAGTTGTGAAGCTGAGTACAGGGCAGCTTTCACAGCTACGGTTGAGTGTGTGTGGCTCAGACGCCTTATGGCTGATTTGGGTGTTGGGCAGCCATCTGCCACCACCATCTTCACTGACAGTCAGAGCGCATTGGCAGTTGCGCGGAACCCAGTGTTCCATGCTCGTACGAAGCACATTGAGGTGCACTACCATTATGTCAGGGAGAGACTCTCTGCAGGAGAGATCAGTTTGGCTTATGTGCCAACACAGGATAACCTTGCAGACCTTTTCACAAAGGCTCTGCCTCGTGAGAAGTTCGAAGCTTTTCGCAAAGCTTTGGGCTTACTCCCTTTTGTGGATTCGTCCACATAGCTAGACACTTCCCTATACATGAGTGCTAGCTCTTGTTCACCGCATCACTCCAGGGGGGATTTGTTACCATATTATAGTAGTGATGTGTGTGAACACACTTAGGACCGCCGGGGCACTTTTTCCCTCACTAGGAGGTTTTTTCCCCCGTGCATTGTATATACGCCCATTATCTTCTAGGGCTTGTTATCTTTCATTTTTGGCACTCATAATACACTACAGTGTTGTGCTCAAGCTTCCTCATCTTCTTGAAGTTGTGTGTGCATTCCTGCAACCCTAATTCCAACATCTACTTGGTAGGGCTAAGTCTCGCTTTCCTTTAGACAAACAAACAATCTGGTGTAAAGCAAGAAACAAAGCATTGCATGTATAAGTGGTTAACACAAACATTAGTAGTCTAGTTTACATACCATCAATGCACTAAAGTGGTAATTGTTTCTTTTTAGATGGTTTCTCTCATGTATGGAGAGAACTAACTAGTGGTAATTCCACCATTAGACCAGGACTCCGAGGAGACAATGTACACACAAAGTTGCAGGCCAAGGGTTTTTGGGACCCTGAGGTGTACAAAATGTGTCCTTGGTGGTTGGATTTCCCACATGAGAAATATCCAGCAGAGGAAAAGAAGGAGTTTATAGAGCATGCAAAGAAACATGAGGTAAACAAAGCAAGAAAAGTATTTTTAATACTGTGGTGTATATCCTTGTCATAACTTAAGACGTTAACATATAAACTATTATATCCTACTTAGTGTAAGAAGCTCGAAAGTTAAAAGCTATCACGTTCAGCTTCAATGATGACCACAAAAGGTAATGTGGAAAACCTTAAAGGAGACAACCTTGAAAATATAAGTCACAACAAAGGATTTGGCGATACGCTGCATAGTGATGGAGAGCATTCACATTAAGCATTAATGAGCCCTCTCTATTAGTCAATCAATGATTAAAGGTTGGCAATGTTTTTGGTATTGAATCTGAATTATAATAATTTACATATAAACTCTTAAAAAGTAACTAGTTGAACACAACTAGAAGAAAGTCAGGTTTCTCGTAAGCAACAGAGAAAAACTCAACATATAAAAAAGGCAAAGAAAACAAGGGAAACTTGGGATCAAGCCAAGAAGCAAGTAGGACCTTGCCCTCCATCCAATCAATAAGCACGATCTCAGGCTTCAGTAGAGCAACATGTAAGAAATCCTAATCTGCCAGCTGAAAGTGAACTCCAAGCCTGTAAAACAAAGGCAAGTGCATAATTTCAACCACTACAAAAATTATAGATTTTTGTTCCCTAATTTATTTAGTTTTCTATATGTGTAGTGGACAGTTGCACTTTGGGTAAGATTGAGGTTGTGGTCTCAGATGATCCTTTAGAGGTTTGCTTGGTGCTAAGGGGAGGGGAGATACCCTAAGCTTTTGTATAGTTACACAATGTTCTAGGGAGGCTAATTCCTCCATGTCATAGATTCAGTCTAAATAACGATGTTATACTCAATTGCTTTATCTCTAATGGTTTGTAGAGTCCCAATAGGAGGATGGGTTCTTAGGGTTGGTGAAATTGTGCCTGCGTGGAATAATTACAATGTTGGAGAAGAACAAAATATATGGGAGATTGCTAACAGGCTGGTTTTTAGAAAAAAGTTGTGCCCTCGTTATAAGAAGTTTGTACTCAGCCACTCATGCTATTGAGACAATAGTCATTTGTATGGATGGGATCTTGTAATGATGCACACATTGAGGTGAGAAATAGAGGTTAGCATAATCCACGGGTGCCATGTAAGTAGATTTTTCAATATGTAGTCTCTAATCTCAAAAACTACAGCAATAATAGTTTTGATTTGAAGCATCTTTATGTTTTTTCATTTTGCAAGCTTACAATCTGATACTGTCTTTCTTTATGTGCAAGCATACTTGGTACCGTCTTATGTATATCATGAGTTAGACTATTGGAAGGATGAAGGTGGAGCAGGGGAGTGGGAAATAAACAGCCGTGTAGAGGCCTATAAAGGTGTGTGTTTTATGCTAAGTTTGATAAATAGGTGTGGGTTGGTATCTTTGGTTGTAGCTTGATAACTTTGCAATGTTCATAAATAGGTGGGTTATAACGTGGAAGAGCCTTTTGGAAGAAGCTTATGGTGTTCTGAGAGAGGTGGTGTTGTTGGGCAGTTGGAGACCTTGTAAAAGTTACAAGAGATCTAAGGAGAGACATTGTCTATGTGGAACCATATGAACGTATTGTTAATGAGGGTTTAGTGACATGGAGAAAATTGTAATGGGTATAATGATGGAAAAATGAAGCTCTTTTTTTATTTGTATTATATATTCTTCTAGCGTTCAATGCTTAATATCAAATTGAAGAACATGTAATCAACTCTAAAATTGTGCTAGCCTCTCTTGTACTCTCTCTCAATGGTTACTAAAATCCTTTTTATGATGGAGATACTCTAAGGATAGTTTTGTGTTTATAATGACAATGAGTAAGAGGGAGAGATAGAGAGAGGGGGATAGGGAGAGGAGAGAGGATGAGGGAGAGAGAGTTAGTTCAAGGAGTATAAATAGAGAGAGGAGTCAGTTCGAGGAGGATAAATAGAGAGAGATAGATAGTGGAAGAAATTTTGATACACATAGAAGAAGAAGAAGAGGATTGTGCAAAAGAGAGAGAGAGAGAGAGAGAGAGAGAGAGAGAGAGAGAGAGAGAGAGAGAGAAGGGAGAGATACAGAGAGAGAGAGAGAGAGAGAGAGAGAGAGAGAGGGTGAGAGAGAGAGAGAGAGAGAGAGAGAGAGAAGAGAATGAGAGAGAGATGGGGAGAGAGATGTTAGATATTTGGTAGTACTATAATGTGGTAGTACTATAATGTGAGGTCATGGGCACTTTTATCCCACTAGGTTTTTTCCTATGGCCATCTAAGTGTGAAAGGGCACCTTAAGGTTAGCTAGTATATAAGCAACCTCATCTTCAATTTAGGAGGGTTGTTCATTTTTATACTTCATTGTACCTTGAGCTATTGCTCTAAGTGAACTAGCCTTCTACACTCTCTTTCTCCCTTGTTGTTGTTCATTTTTGTACTTCATTGTACCTTGAGCTATTGTTCTAAGTGAACTAGCCTTTTGTACTCTCTCTCTCTATCTCTCCCTTGTGTTATCTTTAATTTGTGAACATTGGTGAGTGAGTGTTTATAATTTTTCTTCCATAAAAGCTAACACATTGGTATCAGAGTAAAGCTTTTCCATAGTAGCCTTGCTTTTTAGTTTTCTCCATACTGTGTCCAAGCTTCTATAGCTTGCGTTCAAGATTTCAATAGCTCGAACACGAGCTTTCAATAGCTTGTGTTCACTCTCTCTCTCCCTTGTGTTCTCTTAAACATGTGAACATTGAGTGAGTGAGTGTTTACATCTTTTCTTCCATTAAAGCTAACAATGGTATCATAGTAAAGCTTTTCCATAGCTTGCTTTCTGGTTTTCTCCATATTGTGTGTGCTAGCTTGTGTTCAACATTTCAATACCTTGTTTCAATAAGTTCGTTTAGGCTTGTTTTAAAGCAAGCTACATAATTTTACAAGCTTTCCATAGCTTGTTTCTCTCCTATAGATTTCAGCTCTATGTAGTGTGTAGCTCAACCAACTACTACAATCGTACCTGTAGTCATGACTACAACATTCTCTGTAGTCGACTACTACAGTCCAATCTTGCAGGCGGTGCAGCTCAAACAGGTGACAACATTAGAGGGCTCAATTTGTCACTAGCTGCTCAGATCTATCGTCTTGCTCTGCAGTTCATCCCCCTTAATTACCATCCATCAAAATAGCTTTGACAATTACCACCGCTTTACCACAATATGATATGTGGTAGATAAAAATTTACAATCGTTTATGATTTTCCAATCGCTCGAACAGTCTAATTGCCTGATTGAATCGTCTGGAAGATCCAAATTGGGTAAAAGCCATATAAGATGAAACTCATCCATTCAGAAAAATGGTACTTGGCATTTAATGGATCTACCACTTGGCAAGAAAACTATTGGTACTAAGTGGCTTTCCATAGTCAAGTGAAAGATAGATGGATTTTTTGTTAGACTCAAAGCCAAATTTATTGCAAAGGTTATGCCCAGTTGAAAGGGATTGATTATGATGAAACTTTTTCTCCCACTTCCCGTATAGTCACTATCTTCTTTCTTTTATTGCTTTGGCAGCCCATCATGGATGAAAAGTGCACCAATTGGACATCAAAACAAGGTTTTTGAATGGTGACTTGAAGGAATAAGTTTATGTGAGAGTCAACCAATTGGTTTTGCCCAACCTGGTCAAGAAGAGAAGGAATGCAAGCTTAATAAAGCTTTATATAGTTTGAGACAAGCTCTCAGAGCTTGGTACAAGAAGATTCATGCCTATTTGACTGGACAAGGATTTTAAAAGAGTCCTATGAAAGCATTTTATATGTGAAAAAGGATAAACATGATCTACTTGTTATGAAAAAGGACAGTATGACATTCTTGTTGTTGTGAAAAAGGATAAGCATGACTTGCTTCTTATCATTCTCTATGTAGATGACATGTTAGGACATGCACAAATGAGGATTTCATTACAGCCTTCAAGGCCAACCTTGTCTCAAATTTTGAGATATCAGATCTTGGTCTTTTGCACTACTATTCAGGTATGCAGTTTATATAGCAAGAAGATTCTATAGTCACTAAGCAATCAAAGTACATCAAGGCAATGCTCAAAAGATTTGTATTCAAACCAATGCGTACACCAATGGAACCCAGTGTAAAACTTCGTATGTAGGATGTCAATGTGACCATTCAACATAATCACTTATGATTAAGCTATTGGATGTCTGATCTGCTCAAGTGACACTCACGACCAAACATCCAGTATGGTGTGTCACAACATTCAAAATTCATACATTACCCTACACTAAGCATTGGTAGGCAGTTAAATGTATCTTCAAATACTTGCAAGGCACTCAAGATCTTGGATTGTTTTATGCCAAGGGGGGTGATTTAGAAATGCAAGCCTTTAGTGATTCTGTTGGGCAGGTGATTTTGATATGCGACAATCCACATCTAGAAACTGTTTCTTTCTTGGCAATCCATGCATATCTTGGTAGCTAAGAAAGAAAGAACCAATTGTGACATCCTTGTCTTGTGAAGCTGAATACAGATTAGCATTCACTGTGATAATTGAATGTGTATGGTTGAGAAGATTGATGGAGAATCTTTGTATCCCTTTAGACACCCCTACTCCTAATCTCACCAACAATCAGAGCGCAATGGCATTTGCTAAGAATCCTATCTTTCATGCACTCGGACTAAGCACATTGAAGTACATGAACACTATGTCAGTGAGACTCCATGCATGATAGATCAATCTAATCTATTGCAGTACACATGATAATGTGGCACATTGAAGTGCATTACCACTATGTCAGAGAGAGACTCCATGCATGATAGATCAATCTAATCTACTGCAGTACACATGATAATGTGGCAAATCTTTTCACTAAAGCCTTAGCACATAAAAAGTTTGTGGCCTTTCACAAACTTTAGGCCTCTTCCTTTTAGAGAATGATTTGTAATCTTTGTGAACCTCATATTTGTCCTATAGGGGGGTTTGTTAGATATTTAGTAGTACTACATTTTGAGGTCATGAACTTATGCCATGGGCACTTTTATCCCACTTGTTTTTTTCCCATGGCCATATGGGCACCTTAGGGTTAGCAACCTCATCCTTAGTTGAGGGTTGCTGTTCGTTTTTGTACTTCATTATACCTTGAGCTATTGGTCCAAGTGAACTAGCGTTCTACACACTCTCTCTCCCCTGTATTCTCTTTAATCTGTGAACATTCAGTGAGTGAGTGTTTGTACCTTTGCTTCCATCAAAGCTAACAAGAGAAAGGAAGAGAGAGAGCGAGAGAGAGAGAGAGAGAGAGAGAGAGAGAGAGAGAGAGAGAGAGAGCTGGGAAAAAGAGAGAGAGGAAAAGGAGGAAGAGAGATGATGTATTAGCGTCCTTGAGAGGCCAGTGAGACATGACCTATGGGACCTAGCAAGAACATTACACAGTCAACCCTGAGGGATCAGAGAGTCCAACTCTTATCCATTTTGTCATGGTTTCTTGTCTGTTGCGTGACGAGTGAAGATCAATGCAAGGATGCAACAAAAAGATACTTAGGGCTCTTGTAAAGAGTTCCAAGTTGTAGATGAGTGTGGGAGTGGGCTTGACAATAATCCCACATGGGAACTTTTGGGAGTTTTAGAGTTTTTGTATAAAAAGTGGCTCATTTGAGAGCTTAGGGACACATTGGGCAAACTCATGTTTGAGCTCTCTTGAGACTAGCTCTCCCTCTTTTCCCATAGAGGTGCAAGCTCTTCTCTCTCCCCATCTACATTGTTGTAAGTTCTATTTTTGTTAATTCAATGCAATGAGTTGATATTTGTCTCTCTTCTCATGACAATTCTCTAGTGTGCATGTTTCTTATTGATAGCTTCAAGGTTTGTGTGCATGCTAGGGAAATGAGTATTTGAGAATGAAGAATGCTTTGATCTTGTGTATGCAATAGCTAAGCTTTCTTCTTGTTTGGATGCATGGATGAGTGGAATGTGGAGTTGAGTGAGCAATAGCAAGATTGAGCTTGTGTGTGTGTTAAGTCTATGTCAATGGTAGTAGTATTCTTAGCATTCTCTCCATCAAATGGATAAGCTTTTATGCACTAGTACGGGTTGAATCCCTATCTCCGAAAGGGATGCAAATCCCATTGGATTGAGCTACATGTGGATCATACTACTCTTGCTACAAGTGAGAGAGTTTTCCGTCTCTCCATTGGCGCCGCTGCCGGGGAGAAGACTCAAATCCGGTTGAGAGTGTATGGAAACCACCACTATTTCCTCTTTTGGTTGCAAAACCATTGAGTGATTAGGTTAAGTTCGGGTGTGCGATCCCGGTGTGAGTGGATAAGGTTAGGATAAGAAAAAAACCATTGAGCGGTTGAGGTTTCTCCCGCATTGTTTTTTATGTTTTATTGCTTTTATTCCTTTTCAAGTACCGTCATTATGCTTACATTCATTGTTTTTTTTTTGCCATTTCATGCTTTCATGCTTTTTGCTCACATGTGATTAGTAAAAAATTAAAAAAATAAAAAGAAAAGAGGTGCGTTGCTAAGCTCTTCCATAGCTTATGCAAGCTCCATAGGCTCCCAAGTGCGATATATGTATTAGATAAACATGAGTAGTCTTTTTACATATGTTGAGCTAGCTTTGACAAGAGTTCTCAATAACAAAGCATTTCTTTGTTTGAGTGTAGGGGCGGCATTCTAGACCCCAGCTCAAGAAAAAGATTAGTGGGAGACCTAGGGGTGGGCTAGAGTGTGAAACAGGATTGATTGATAGTAAACACAATAGACATATTTTCTTGGTATCCCCGAAGGCCATATATATGTATAAAATAATATAGGAAAATTGTAACTCCAAAAACATGGAAACACAGCTAAAAAGCGAGTAAAGCAGAGCGTCCTAGAGAGGGTGGAGTTTACGGGTAGCTGGTCGCTGACTGGCCGACTAGAGGCGAACGCGAAGAAGAAGGTGACGAGGCAAGCCGGCAAGAAGGCAGGACTGCAGCAGTGCGTGGAGGCGCCAAAGAGGAGCAAAGCCGTGCGGGCCGCGTGAAGGAGAAGCCGCTGCTGTGGCCAACGCATGCAGCAGTGCGTGGAGGGTCGAAGAGGAGAAGGCGCCTGAGAGCGCGGACTGTAGCAGTGCGTGGAGGCGCCAAAGAAGAGCAAAGCCGTGCGGGCCGCGTGAAGGAGAGCCTGGTGCGAAGCTGCTGGCAATGAGGCGAAGGTTGACGGAAGAAAACGAAGGCTGCAAGGCGGCCGCGTGGAAAAGAAGGAGGCCGTCGAAGGCTGGCCAAGCGTGCGAAGGGCTAAGCGAGGTGTAGAAGACTGAAGGCGAAGCGCTGTGGGTTGTGTCGGTCAGCAGCACCGGCGAGCTTCAGCTCTGCTGGCAAGGGCAAGTGAGAAGCAAAGCGAAGGCTGTAGTAGGCGATGGCTGCAAAACTGACGTGGCTGTAGGCGGTGGCTGCAGCTGACGTGGCGCTACTGGAAGACGAAGGCAGAGGCGACTGCAGCTGGCTAAAAAGAAGCTGGAAGACGAAGGCAGAGGCGACTGCAGCAGCTGGCTAAAAAGAAGGGAGGTGACATGGAGAAGGCCGGTGGAGTGGAGAGCGACAGCTGGCCGTAGAAGTAGGTGAGGGTGTGAAGGCCAGTGGAGTGGAGAGCTGCACAGCTGGCTACAGCAAACAGCTGTGAAGGGCATTGAAGAAAGCAGAGGCGGTGAAGAAGGCGAATCTGCAGAGAAGGCGCCAAGAAAAAAGGTGAGTTTTTTTAAATTTGTTATTTGTTATTTTTTATTTTTTGTTAAAACTTTCATGTTTTTGTATTTTTTTGAAAAAAAAATAAAAAAAATAAGAAAAAAAACAATAAAACATTAAAAATAATTTTTTTTAAAAAAGAGAGAAAAGAAAGAAAGGAAGGAAGAAAAAAAAACAAAAAAAAATAATTTTTGTGTTTGTATTTTGAGTCCATATATTTTGTAATTTTTTATTTTTTTAATTTTCTATAATTTTTTGCATAATTAGAGTAACTTGCATTGTTTTAAATTTTTGTAATTTTGTGCTTGTGTGTAATTAGTTTTTTTTAAATCAAAAAAATAAAAATAAAAAAAACAATTTTTGTGTGTTTTTAGGAATCCATATTCTTTGCATATTCTGTAATTTTTCATTTTTTTAATTTTCTGTAATTTTTTGCATAATCAGAGTAACTTGCATTGTTTTAAAATTTTTGTAATTTTGTGCATAATTAGTATTTTTTTTAGCATAGTTAGTATTTTTATGTAATTAGAAAAAAAGTTTTAAAAAAAGTAAAAAAAAATCATAAAAAAATAAAAAAATAAAAAATAGATAGTTACACACATACTCATTTTAGTTGCATTTAGTGGTTAGGTAGGGTAAAATATATATATACATACATAAATAAATAAATAAATAAATAAATATATATATATATATAACAAAAAAATAAAAACAAAAACAAAAACAAAACAAAAAAGAAAAAAACATTAAAAAAAACATAAAAAACCAAAAAAATTTGACCTTATGCACTTGCGGTCGAGACGTCTTATAGATTCTGCCATAGGGCCTAGGGCACCTTCTAGGAAATTTGGCAGATATTGCTGAAACCTTTTCGAAATCCCAATCTGAGACCCTTTCCAGAACAACTAGCTCATTGTCCATGGACAATCTAGGGCCGTCAAATAGTCATCCCTTAGCCCCAAATAGAACACCCACAAGATCTTTTAATCCATTCGAAGCCGACACCATGGGGTTAACACTCAATGTGAGACTCTAATATGTTTACACGAATGCTCAAGGAGCTGAGATCTTTAGGGATCCACAACAACGGTATCTTGTTAAGATCGCAGACATTTTCTCAGAACTTGATAGAGCACCTCTAGTCAATGACCAGGGTAACGTGTACATGGGTGGAGATGGTGTTCGCTACGAAGTCACCTACCATCCAGAGAATGTAGACAAATTAGGGGAGCTCTCTAAAACCGAGTTCTTAGACTTATCGAAGCTTTCCAGAGCAAGGGAGTCTAGAGATGATTGGCTCATTGAGCCGGACATGCCAGGACCCTCCAATGCCCAGTCCTCAAAGCCATCCATAGATGATTTACTTCTTGTAGATCTAAATTTGGAAAGAGATAGAAAAGGCAAGAGCAAAATGGATCAGGGGGCTGAGAACCAATGGGAGTTTGTACGACAAATTCCAGTGACAAAGGTCTTACAGGATGACCCACTTCAAGAGGTCTATAAGGACTCTTTAGAGGGATATTATGCCACAACTAGATTGCCAGAGCTAGATCTTCCTCTAGCACTTGTGGTGGTAGTCGAGAAGCTTGCAGGACACATGAACCGAATCGTTGATAAATGGGCCAATGAATACCGAACCTTAGATTGGAAGGAGATTCGGGAGCTCACGTGGAAAGGACAACCATTATTCATGGAAGTGTTCTCAACAAATACAGCTAAACCAGGAGAGTCAGCCTTTCTTGGAGAAACTGTTGCTCCTCCCCTCTACGAGAGTTCATTAGAGAGGGACCCTCAACATCAAAGTGGACCACTGCTAGTAGCCCAACTCTAGCACCAAGATATTGTCCTACACCAAAAGTGTGACCACAGGTCACACCACAACAACGTTTTTCTCACTATGACAATCGGAGGGTAGGGGAACCAACTCGGCCTCCCATAAATGCACCTCCTGAAATGCGGGTAACAAGGTCTTTGGGAGGGGGTTGGTGAGGCTGGTAATAGGGGACCCACACCAATTTGGGATGCATGTGGACCATCTTACCAAAGAGAGGAACAATTCCCACTGAGAGTGAGAGGCCGTAGGCCCTATGATGAGTATTCAAGACAAGTAAGGCCATCAACTCTTCAGAAACTGGTAAAGAAGTATGAAGGGTCGGGAGATCCATACGACCATGTAGCAGCATTTAGGCAAGCAGTTCGAGCTGACAAGCATACTCAAATTGAAGGATTTGGGCTCACTCTTGAGGGAAAGGCCCTTGCTTGGTTTCAGGCACTAGAGTCTTCAGACAAATCTTCTTTACGAGTTTTGGAAGAGAGATTCATTGCTGCTTTTTCCTTGATGGGGATTCAACATGACACGGTAGCAAACATCTACTCTTTCAAGCAAGGCGAGAATGAGAGTGTTAGAGATTGTGTAAATAGGATGAAGCAGTACATTAATCGTTGTCCAGAAGATGAGAAGCCCGCCCAGAGTCGATTACTTTCTCTCTTCTTAAAAGGACTCAAAAATTCAACACTGCATACACATCTCTATGCAAAGAAGCATACAAATTTCAATGAGTGTTGCCATGATGCTATGGATTTCACAGATAACTTCAAATTCCAAGATGGTTCTGGCCCTGAAGTGAAACCTAGAGATCAGTGGAGTGATGACCAAAGTTTAGGGTCTAGTGCACTAGTAAATCCAGACCACATAGCTAACCTAGTACTAAGGAGATTGGGACAAACCTATCGCCCACCCATGCAGCCACAACAACAGCAGCAGCGAATGAGGAGTGTACTACCTACAGGTCCTCATCTTTGTGGAGCATGTGGCGGTAACCATAAAACTGAGGAATGTAATACCTTTTCTCCTCTAGTCACAAACCAGCCCACAAAGAAGTGGTGCCAGGCCTGTGCTTGGAACTTTTCCCACACCACACAGGATTGTACTCGCATTGCAAGAATGAGACAGGAGCGTGAGCAACAAAGGGGTGGAGTGGCTCCACAAATACATCAACAGTATACTAATTGCCACCGATGGCACAAGAGCAAGCACGACCTGTTCTTGGAGCTCAACCTTCTGCTCCTGGGACTGCTCCTGTGAGGGTTGTTGACTACGACAATTCAAATATGTATAGAGACTTGGTAAATCCAGGCTATGTGGAGGAGGGATATGCATCATATTCATCCAAGGAAAATCTCTTTGAAAGTCCCGTATACCCAAGCCAAGCACTGGTGGAGGCTCAACCAGGGGAACAAAATTCTTTGATGTTGCTAGGCGGCTACCAATCCTAGGACTCTAGGTCCCTCAGGTCAATGGCAGCAAAGGAAAGTAGAAGCCAAACTAATGGGCCCCTGTTATGAGTGCGGAGAACCCCATTGGGCTCGTGATTGTCCACATTGCTCAAGGCAAACAGCTCGATCCAATACAACAGTACCACAGTTTCCACCAATTGAAAGATATTGTCTAGGGTGTTGTGTAGAACACTTCCCAAAGGATTGTTTGCTGAAACCACATGAGGAAGGCACCTCTCAACCAAAGGTCTCACTAAACCTTGTAGGGGCAGTTCCATCGCCACCTTCATCAGAGAATGAGGATGTCGTGCCACTTAGAGTCATGACTAGATCACAGACACGAAATGCCAAAATGCAAACTGATGAGACACCTCAAACTAGGGATGCAAAGGCAAATCTAGTGGGCAAGACCCTACATTCCAATAGAAAAAGGACCACTAGGAGGAAAAAGAACTGAAACAAGCGAACTAAAAGTGTATCCACTAGTTCTCAAGAAGCCTCTAAATAAAACATGAAGGATCAAACTTTTACATCCCAAGAAGTGCATGAGGAGCATCACCCTCAACCGGGGCCTAGTGCTAAACAAGATGAGACTAGTACGACCGAGGATAGTTCTGGGGGTTCTGTTTTTGTGGATAAGGTGAATGAGACTCTAGATGCCATCATCGATGCTCATAGAAGTCGCATTGCAGCTTTATCTGAGCTACCCAAGAAGCTTCAAGAATACCCAAACCCTCGTGAGGAGAAGACCAATCTAGCTGTACATCAGCAACTCATTCGGGAAGCTCAATCAATACTTGAGGGACCGCCTCCACCTATCCCTCGGGGCCCAACCTCTCTTAAGCCAACATTAGAAACCATACCAGAAGTGTCATCAAGTCGGGAAATGAAAACTGAGCTCATTTCACAAGCTCATAGTGAGAGGTCTGCACCAATTGACACCCCATCGAAAGAAGGTATTCTGCCACCACCTAGCCTTGTCTTCCCATGCAATGATGAAATTATTGATGCTAACGAGGACATGGCAAATGAGATGTGGGCAGCAGTTCATGAGAAAGTTAATGAGAATATGTCCTCTATTAGTTCACCTCCATTCTCTGAGGTGGATTTTACCAGGGGCACAGAAAACAACTTTAGACGCCCAAGCATCCAGGAGGAAGTTCAAACAATTGTTTCATCTAGAAGTAAGCATACAATGAAAACCTTACCATCATATTTGGGAGAATATGAGAACTGTTCTCAAACCTTGAGGATACCCTCCATGCATAAAAGGTTGACAAAGGAGATGGATATGGGTATCGTGCAAGCTATTTTGTCAGCACCAGTGGCTTGTACCTTACCTTTGCTTGATTTGATAAAGCTTCGACCTGAGTTGTGGAATGATATTGCCACATGTTTGTCAGAGCAGGTATTGCTACAAAAGGGTCACCATGAGTGTACTATACACCCTGAGACAAAGCATGAGTGTACTATACACCCTGAGACAAAGCATGTTTTGCCAGTTCTTATCAACCAAGTAGGAAAATTTTGTGAGGACGATCAGGGAAATGCTACCCTCCCATTAGAAGTGCAAAAAGTAGCTTCAACTACAATACTTGATAGTGGTGCAGGAGTGGGCATTGTGACAAGGTCCATTTGGGAAAAGTGGGGCAAACCAGCTATTAGGAGTACCAGGATGCCCTTGCAGCTAGTAGATGGAAGCTTAGAACATCCCCTTGGGCTGCTTGAGAACATATTGGTCACCACATGTGGGATTGAATATGAGCACACCTTTGCAGTAGTGGATTTTGGAAAACATCCAAACTATGAAGTGATATTGGGTAGACCATTCATGCGACAATTTCAAATGATTCAAGATTGGGGATACAATTATTTGTACCTCCGACATGATTCTGTCATCACAAGGGTCAACCTAAGGAATCACTCATATCATGATGTAACAAGGTCTCCAATAGATGAGTTTGATTCTGCTTCATTTGAGGGCTCAAGAGTTATATTGTCAGATGGGCGAGAAGATCTGTGGATGTGTGGAGCCTCATGTAGGGATTTCAACACTGAGAGACTTAAGGGTAATCGAAGTGTATCAAATGAGGCATACATTCCACAACCCTTCCCTGAGCATTTAATTGATCCACTAGAATGGAGTCATGTCCTTGCAACATTATCGACATGTGCTTTACCTAAGCCAATTCAATTTTGTGACTCAGATGGATATGACATTATTCCTATACGAATGGTACAACCACGTGACCTTCTAGATGATTTGTACTATAGGAATGCATCCACAACAGCACTGCAGGTAGAGGAAGTCTCAGTGGAGGATTTAACACTCGAATCTGCTAATGATGCTGATAAGGAAGATGGATGGGACTCTGATTTTGATAATGATGTGATAAACCCTGAGGAAGAGTTAGGAAAGGCACGCCTACTCTTGAGAGGAAGGGAGGTTCAAGTAGAGATCCCTCGAAGCCGACCTAAACGTAAATGCTGTAAGAGCCATAAAAGAATCCGTAAACAAGATGAGAGGGAACGACGTGAGAGACTACAAAAAGAAAAGGAGGAGTCTAAGAGTGAACACTCTCGACCACCACCTCACTTCTCAGGAAAGAACGGATATCTATACTATGTCCAAGCACAAGATAGTATCAAAGACCAAGTAAAACAATCAGATGGATTCCAAGCAGGAGAAAAGCTAAAAACTGTTAGCAAAAATCATTAAAAAATGAAGAAACAAAAACCAAAACTCAAGTCTAAAACCGATTCAAAAGAGAGTGTTAGAAGTGCAAAGATAACGGTTGAACAAAAAAATCTGATGCAAGATGGCAAAGGAGAGCTCAAAACCACATGGTCTTCAATGAGTGAAGACTCAAGTGGACAAGAACAGGGTCTCAATGTTCCCTCCAACTTCACACAGTACAGTCTTCAAGATCGGAAGATTGTTCTTCAATAGCCCATGCGACAAAAGCCAAGCGTGCCAGGGGTTTCATATGATGGTCCGGAAGATGCAAAAAAGATTGATATCGCTAAGCCAGGAGAAAAGCCTCGCTATGTGTGGATTGCCACAGACTTGTCCTTAGATGAGGAGAAGTTATTAATTCAAACAATAAAGGAGTATCACGATGTTTTTGCTTGGAGTTATAAAGACCTCAAAGGAGTTGATCCAAGCATATGTCAGCATACAATTCCATTGCGAGAGGATGCAAAGCCTTCCAAGCAATGTTCTTATACTTACAATGAGAATTTTGCACGAAAGATAAAGGAAGAAATAGACAAGCTCTTAGAGGCAGAATTCATCTATGAGATTGAACACACTGAATGGGTCTCCCCTATTGTAGTGGTGCCCAAGAAAAATGGAAAACTTCGAGTATGTGTAAACCTCAAGAAGGTAAATGCAGCTACTGTGCATGATCATTACCCACTTCCAATCACGGATCATGTTCTGGAGAACGAGTTGCAGGGAAAAAGGCATATAGTTTCTTGGATGGATTCTCCGGTTACAATCAAGTGTCAATTGATCCAAAGGATCAACACAAGACAGCCTTTGCTACTGAAGATGGCATCTTTGCCTATCGTGTTATGCCATTTGGTCTAACAAATGCACCAGCAACCTTTCAGCAGTTAATGAGTCATGTATTCAAGGAGTACCTTAGGCAATTTCTTGAGATCTTCATGGATGATTTATGTGTTCACTCACAAGAGCGTGATGATCACATAGAACACCTCAGACTTGTGTTTCAAAAGTGTCAACTTTATCGTATATGCTTGAATCCTGACAAGTGCAAATTCATGGTAAGACAAGGGAAAATCTTGGGCCATATTGTTTCTCGCAATGGGATTTCAACAGATATGGATAAAATTAATGTCATTGTCTCATTACCTCGGCCTATCAACCCTAAAGGGGTACAAACATTCATGGGACATTGTGGCTATTATCATCGATTCATCTACATGTACGCTGTCCTAGCCAGACCATTATATGCTCTTCTTGTGAAGTTTAATTGGACTCAAGTTAATCTCAGGGAGATTATATCGTCAGGGTAATGATGGAGTGTTGAGGCTTATACCTAACCCTGACCAATATGAGGAGATCTTGGAATGGGCACATGCGGGTATCGGTGGAATCCATGCATCAGCTACTACTTGTGTGCGACGTATATCTCAGGATGGGCAATGGTGGCCTACCATGCATGCGGATGTTGAAAAATTTGTTCGTAACTGTGCTTCATGTCAAATTCAACAGCCAATTCATAATATCACATTATTCCAAATTTCAACTACACCAAGTTGGAGTAAGTATATTGTGGACTATCTTCAGCATGGCCATACTGATCAAAAAATTCCTAGATATCGAAAGCATGCTATTGAAGTTGAAGCGGCAAACTATATGCTGATAGAGGGCCAACTCTACAAGAGGGGCAAGGATAGCAACTTACGCATGTGTGTATGTGAAGCTGACTACTTGAAAATCTTGACTCATGCACATGCAAGTGTTGGGGGTGGACACTTTTCGGGCAATACCACAGCTAAGTTGATTAGGTGGTCGGGGCTTTGGTGGCCAACCTTACAAATGGATGCTGAAGAATATGTGAAACGTTGTGACGATTGTCAAAGGACCAAATCTCCCATCACAAAAGACAATATGCCATTGCGGCCTATGTTAAGCACACGTGCTTTTGCAAAATGGGGTATTGATTTTGTCGGTCCCATTAAACCTCCAGCTCGTCACACGCATGCAAAATATATTATAGTCACAAAACTGACTATTTGACCAAATGGGTAGAGGCAAAGGCTACAGTTAAAAATGATGCCAGAACCACAGCCAAGTTCTTGTATGAGTACGTGTTTACACGCTATGGCTTACCTATTGAGATCGTTAGTGATCAAGGTGTGCACTTTGTGAATGAGGTCATAGAGTTTTTGCTTCAAGAATTTATGGTAATTCACAAGCGTTCTGCACCCTATCATCCCCAGACGAATGGACAAGCTGAGAGTACTAACAAGATTCTCTGCACAGCACTCACAAAGATTGTTGAGGGACATAGGACTGATTGGGAGCAAAAGTTGCACTCAGTTCTTTGGGCATATAGGACAGCCTATAAAACCTCTGTGGGCACAACCCCATTTGAGCTTGCGTTTGGGCTAGATGCAATTCTTCCCATTGAATTTCTTGTACCTACTCTACGAGTTGCTAAACAATTGGACTGGATTGGTCATGAGCTTTCACAACGCGTTGATGAATTGGAAAAGCTTGATGAAACCCGCTTATCGGTGGTAATGGGGATGTATGCCAAGAAGAGGAGACAAAAGCAATGGTATGATAGAAATGTAACAACTGGCCGATTCAAAAAAGGAGACCTTGTGCTCTTGTACACACTTAAGAAGCATAAGAGAAAGCTCAAGAAACGTGGCCTAGGACCGTTTGTGATTAATGAGCTTACTCCAAGTGGTGCAGTGCGTTTAGAGACACTAGATGGTGAGCAAATGCCTAATTTCATTAATGGAAGTCGTCTCAAGAAATACAATGAACCATTAACTGAAGCCATGCTTCAACAAATGCATGCTGCACAAACACGGAAAGAAGCACATGACCTACTTAAACGTCAGGCTCAAGAAGAGGCTAAAGCTAGAGTTGCAAAAGCCAAGGAGCGTCGCAAGGCTTCTATGTTAGCCTTACAGTTGGATTTACTGATGAACCATATGTCGATCCTTTCAATATTCAAGTGTGTCTTCATCTTCGTGAGACTACCTACTTTGTGTCTGCCTTAATTGACTCTGGTGTGCAGGTGCAGATTATAATGTTCTCTCGTTTGACACATGGATAGCCTTGGGTCAACCAACACTTGTGCACAGTAAGATGTCAGTGCCCTTTTATGTGGCAAGTAAATCCAAGGCAGTGGTAGAGGCTATTCTCGGCCGATCATGGTTAAGTGCTACCAACTGTTCATTAGATTGGAAGAATAGACAATTCAAATTGCAAATTGATTCTGATTGCATCTTGGGATCTGCTACTCCACGAGCTTTATCATGTCAAAAGGGTGGTGTTTCTACCTTACACAACCCACTCTCAAAATCTGCTCTTGAAGCTCCAACACAAATGATGTGGATAATTGATGAGTACTCAAGTAAGGGCCATGGCTGGCATGTTCCAACAACTCTAGTCGTTGCTCAAAGAAGGCCAGGCAAGAAGGAGTTATCAATTTGGCTACCAAAGGTGCGTACAAACTTGTACCATCTAGCCTAGTTGCTAAGCCTCCTAAAAAGCACATCTTTTCCAAGCCTAAACCTCAGATTGTTACTCGTTGGGTCCCAAAGCATGTTCTTAAAGCACAAGGCTATTATGAGGGTGCAACAGCAATTTGGCTTCCTAAATGCCATGGTTTGCTAGGGGAAAAAGAGTGTATCAATAAGATTCCAAAAGCCACCCTTGGTTTTCCATATCAGTGGGTGCAAAAGAACTCAACACAACCTCTTCAAGATAGGATAGGTGGCTGTGATAGCACCTACAAATCTACTTGTGTTGATCTTCCTAAAACATGTATTGAAACACCAGTTGTCCCAATTTCTCCTTGTTACACAATTCCACTATCAACTTGTGTACCTAAGACAAGTCCAAATGAGTCTCATTTGAGCATAGATTCTAGCACTTCAATGCCTAAATCCTCTTATCTTGCTCAAATTCCTGGACAATTGCTAACCTTCCCACCTCTTAAGACGGGCATACCCAAAACCAAAGATAAGGCATTAACACTACAATTGAAGCTCTTTGGTAGATCAATGTTTGAATAGTGTGGTTCCTTATGCCTTTAGAGGATTGTGTTCTTTTTGAGATGATCTTGTCTACAATGTTTTTGATTGGGATTTTAATGATGGATATGAGTGTTTCTAAATTTCATTGTTCTATGTCCAGATAACTCCTGATGGATATTTGGCGAGATACATGTCCACCATGCATTGACCCCGATAGTACTCGACCTGAACATCGCGGGGGTTATAGTGCTCCTCCTTTTCAAACTCATTCTAGGTACTTCTATGCTCCCTTAGGTGAAAATTGCTGTGGGCATCACTTTGTCACATTATTCTATCAACAGCATCACCCATTTCCACATTGTCAAGAGTGTGCACGACTCGTATTAGGAGAAGCTTCACACATTTGTTGGATATGCCGCTCTTACTTTAGACGATATGGCACGGGCTTAATGAAAAAAATTGTGGGAATTACACCCCAACGCCATAATCTTCTTAATGTGAGAATAGCAGAGAGAGGACCAAATCAACGTAGATTACCTGAGGAGGTTCAAGCACAACAATGGAGGGATACATGCTTAAATGACTTACAACCACCTATCTTGCAAGCCCTCCTTCCCCAAGCCTCATCATGTCAATTTTGGATCAATATGAGTACCTATATTGCGCAGTTCCAAAATCGAAATTGTCTGCTTAACCTTCCCATAGAACCAATTCCATATTTTAGCGAGGAAGCACTCCAGAGGCCGGTTTTTGTGAAGGGTTGTCCCTGCATTATGAAGTAATTGATACCATCTTTCCAGCAGAAGTGGACACGGATCCACCACCAGCACAAGGGTAAGCTCAGCTACTCCACAATAAGATCGACAAGCCAGGGCACTTTTCTCCCACTGGGTTTTTCCCCTCGGCTATATTCGGTGATTGGCACCAATAACAAATTTTATTCCTTTCTTTTCTTTTCTTGTTTGTTAATAAACATTTTGCAGAGATCTCATCTAAACACGAGCATACAACCACACCTCAATAGTCCACCTACCGTGCACACAAATTAGGAAGGGGGGAGACATGCAACGCCTACAAAGAGCAAAGAGAAGCAATCTGCACAACATCAACGGGCACTACAACAGGTGTATTCAAATCATAATCTTTTGTTCTTTATGTGCTTTTATCTTTTGGATACATTGTTTGCATGTTCACACACAGTTGGCTGGTTTAAGTTTTAGATTAGTTGTTAACATGTGGTGAGTGATTTCTAGAACTTAGAGGACTTAGTAGAAGGTATTTCTATTTGAAGACAGTGTAGGATATATACCAACGGAGTATGCCAAGTTCTTATGCTCTCAAGGTATATTAGTTGTCCCTAGTGGTAGCTACCTCTTAGGTATGAGCTAGGTGCTAGGATTAATAAAAAATTTACGAAAATATACCCTAAAAAAATATATACAAGTGAATCGAGACATGACGTGTCTACAGCCATGTGGAATGCTTGGTAGGACCGGGGTTGTCTTAGCACCTTGGGGCCGATGCCTTCGTTTCCATGGGGTGAACACTGACGTCTAAAAGCTTCAGAAAAAGACCTTCAAGGACTCTATCGCCTTGATAGATGTTGGTAGGACTCAGGGGTACATTAGGGGCCCTCGAGACCGATGCCCTCATCTTCATGGGGTACTCCTTATGACAAAAAGAAAGAAAAGGGTCTGTCGCCTTTGAGATACTTAGCGGCCTTTAGATTCTCTTGGCGGAGGTCTCTTGGCCATTGCTTGGGTCTCATTGGGATGGAACCTTCATCTTTATCATCTTTTACACACACAAAGAAAAAGAAAAGAAAAAAACAGGAGAAAAGAAGAAGAGGTCCAATCACCTTTGCTCATATTTAGGAGTAGGTTTGCCACTTAGGAATAACTTAAATACTTGTAGGACATTGAGACTGTGGTCATAACCTGTGGTGTGCAAGCACACTTGCCGTTGCATAGCACTATCTACCACTTAGTCTCACTTTGACTAGTCTTTACTCACCTATTTTAGTACTCTTTAAAACTCTAATCAGCCTTTCACTTGTATGCTCACGTGTGAAATTATCATTGCTGGTTTTTTTTCTTTCCTTTTCTTTTCTTTTTTTCAATAAAAGGCTTTACTTGTATCCATTGTTTTTTGCAGCTCTTGCTTCTACCGCGCTTGAGGACGTGCGCAAAATAGGAAGGGGGGAGTGTTGCATGACGAGTGAAGATCAATGCAAGGATGCAACAAAAAGATACTTAGGGCTCTTGTAAAGAGTTCCAAGTTGTAGATGAGTGTGGGAGTGGGCTTGACAATAATCCCACATGGGAACTTTTGGGAGTTTTAGAGTTTTTGTATAAAAAGTGGCTCATTTGAGAGCTTAGGGACACATTGGGCAAACTCATGTTTGAGCTCTCTTGAGACTAGCTCTCCCTCTTTTCCCATAGAGATGCAAGCTCTTCTCTCTCCCCATCTACATTGTTGTAAGTTCTATTTTTGTTAATTCAATGCAATGAGTTGATATTTGTCTCTCTTCTCATGACAATTCTCTAGTGTGCATGTTTCTTATTGATAGCTTCAAGGGTTGTGTGCATGCTAGGAAAATGAGTATTTGAGAATGAAGAATGCTTTGATCTTGTGTATGCAATAGCTAAGCTTTCTTCTTGTTTGGATGCATGGATGAGTGGAATGTGGAGTTGAGTGAGCAATAGCAAGATTGAGCTTGTGTGTGTGTTAAGT